>NW_021820917.1:0-137984 GCF_901001135.1 Rhinatrema bivittatum | reverse complement strand
CCATCAGTTCGCCAAGTCAATCTCGAGGTTATCCAGATTCTTCTGGTTCTTCATCTTGCACGCCCCCCCACTTGACCCGGATCAATCATCCTGTTGTATAAGCCAAAATGTGAGATCTGCAGAGTTGCTCCTTCTCAGCAGCAGCAGTAAAGAAGATTCACAGCTAACAAGCTGCTGAGTTTTGCGGCCCCTGGTTTTAAAATAAAGAGTGAAATAGTTGGTCCCACCTAGAATGACCATGCCCCGCCCTTTTCCCACCCATTATTTTTGCACGCACATGTGCATATAAACACATAAATCACAAGTTTAAAATCTGTGTTGCTCATGCGTGGCCCACACACTCACATATATGGGCATTTTTACAGGTGGAATGCTTTTAAAATAGACACCTTAGGGGTAGATTTTCATACAGGGCGCCCTCGCGTACTTTTGTAGGCGCATCAGGCGCAAACAAAAGTACGCTGGATTTTAGTAGATACGCGCGGAGCCGCGCGTATCTGCTAAAATCCTGGATCGGCGCGCGCAAGGCTATCGATTTAGTGTAGCCGGCGTGCGCCGAGCCGCACAGCCTACCTCCGTTCCCTCTGAGGCCACTCTGAAATCGGAGCGGCCTTGGAGGGAATTCGCTAACGCCCTCCCCTCACCTTCCCCTCCCCTTCCTCTACCTAACCCACCCCCCTGGCCCTGTCTAAACCCCCCCCCTAACTTTGTTGGGGATTTACGCCTCCCAGAGGGAGAAGTAAATTCCCGCGCACCAGCGGGCTGCTGGTGCGCCTAGACGCGACCTGGGGGCGGTTCCGGAGGGCACGGCCACGCCCCCGGACCGCCCCCGGGCCCACCCCCGAAACACCACCGACACGCCCCGAAAACGCAGCACCGATCGGCCCCTCCCCCGACACGCCCCTGACATGCCCCCCTCGGAAAACCCCGGGACTTACGCGAGTCCCGGGGCTCTGCGCGCGCCGGCAGGCCTATGTAAAATAGGCGCACTGGCACGCAAGCCCTGCTCGCGTAAATCCGCCCCTTAGTGTATGGCAACTCTGGGGCTCATGCAATAAGGGGCGCTGAACCTATCGCAGGTTTTACTCGCACTTTAGCATGGGTTTTTCAGTGCTAATGTGGTCTTGGTTTGTAAAAAGGGCATTGTTGCCAAAATAAATTGCACTAAAACCCCACGGCAGACTTATCACATCGTGCATGCAAATTTCAGGGTAATAGCCCAATTAGCTAATATACTGCAATGCAAGAAGGCGTGCTAAGCAAGAGACTACCTTAGCACATTGCCTACTAGGGATGTGAATCGTTTTAGGACGATTAAATTAGCGTCCGATAATTTTAATATCGTCTTAAACCGTTATGGAACCACAATACAATACGATTCTAACGATTTATCGTTATAAATCATTAGAATCGTGAGCCGGCACACTAAAACCCCCTAAAACCCACCCCCGACCCTTTAAATTAAATCCCCCCACCCTCCGAACCCCCCCCCCAATAACTTAAATAACCTGCGGGTCCAGCGGCGGTCCGGAACGGCAGCGGTCCGGAACGGGCTCCTGCTCCTGAATCTTGTCGTCTTCAGCCGGCGCCATTTTCCAAAATGGCGCCGAAAAATGGCGGCGGCCATAGACGAAAAAGATTGGACGGCAGGAGGTCCTTCCGGACCCCCGCTGGACTTTTGGCAAGTCTCGTGGGGGTCAGGAGGCCCCCCACAAGCTGGCCAAAAGTTCCTGGAGGTCCAGCGGGGGTCAGGGAGCGATTTCCCGCCGCGAATCGTTTTCGTACGGAAAATGGCGCCGGCAGGAGATCGACTGCAGGAGGTCGTTCAGCGAGGGTTCCGGCGCCTCGCTGAACGACCTCCTGCAGTCGATCTCCTGCCGGCGCCATTTTCCGTACGAAAACGATTCGCGGCGGGAAATCGCTCCCTGACCCCCGCTGGACCTCCAGGAACTTTTGGGCCAGCTTGTGGGGGGCCTCCTGACCCCCACGAGACTTGCCAAAAGTCCAGCGGGGGGCCGGAAGGACCTCCTGCCGTCCAATCTTTTTCGTCTATGGCCGCCGCCATTTTTCGGCGCCATTTTGGAAAATGGCGCCGGCTGAAGACGACAAGATTCAGGAGCAGGAGCCCGTTCCGGACCGCTGCCGGTCCGGACCGCCGCTGGACCCGCAGGTTATTTAAGTTATTGGGGGGGGTTCGGGAGGGTGGGGGATTTAATTTAAAGGGTCGGGGGGGGGTTTTAGGGGGTTTTAATGTGCCGGTTTTTCGATTTTTTCGATTTTTCGATTTTTAACGACCTGCAGGTTATTAAGTTATTTGGGGGGGGGGTTCGGGAGGGTGGGGGATTTAATTTAAAGGGTCGGGGGTGGGTTTTAGGGGGTTTTAATGTGCCGGTTTTTCGATTTTTCGATTTTTAACGATTTTTAACGATTTTTCACGATATTTTAACCCCCCAAACGGCAACAATACGATTCCCTCCCCCCTCCCAGCCGAAATCGATCGTTAAGACGATCGAGGACACGATTCACATCCCTATTGCCTAAACCGTGAGAAATTTAATATCTGCTCAGGGGGCAGGCGTTAAACTTCACGCTGCTGGTTTGACCAAAGCTGCCCCCCTCCCCCCCCCCCCCCCCCACCAGGTCCTGGCCCACTGGACCAAGTGGTCCCGGTCGACCCAAGGGTCTTCTACCTGAGGTCCAGACCCTAAAAAGAACTAATTCAGTTTGGCATTTGAGCAATGGAATTGCCGTGTTAAAATAAAACAAAATTGTTTTTTGCATCAATTCTAAGTTGGGACCTTTAAATTCTTTGCATTCCTTTGGTGTTTGACATTAAAACAGCCTTTGCATTACCCCAAATCCCCCATCCAGGCCAGGAACCCCTGCTGGGCACTTAATATTAATTTAATTTATTCACTCCTTCATTTACTGCTGATTGGTCAATTCACTGTCACAAGTCAGTGAAAGGACCAAGCCTCTTTAAGAAGGCTGTCCTGAAAGGGAATTTGTTCTTTTCACTGACAAGTGTAAGAGAAAAAGTCCAATTTGGAATAGCCCTGCCGGAGGAGGGTCTCTAGCAGGGTTCCTGGCATGCAGGGGAATTTGGGGGTCTGGCAAGCCCTGTTTTAAGTCATGGACCTTAGAATACACCATTCCAGGTAGAGGACCCCCGGGTCCGACCCAAACTGTTCGATGCTGTTGTGGGTACACCGCCGTGTCTCTTGGGCACCCAATGCTTTTGAGTGCTAGCGATGCATAATTTAACCTTAGCGTGTCCTTTCTACTGCATCAGCTCATTTTAATATAACATCGGGCACCTAGGAGACATGGCTGTGCACATGCTAGGAAAACGGGCACGCAATACAAGTGCCCATTTTACCATGCATCTTATTGCATCAGCCCCTCGGTATTTATTACTGCTGACATAATCATAGCCCCAATATCTTTAATACAGTTCTTCAAAAAGGTTTTCTATAAGTTTTTTTTTTTTTTAACTCACAATGTAATCCAGAGCCTCTTAGTGAATTTGTGTAAAACTTTCTACCTCAAAGAAAGTACTAAATATCTTTATTCATAAACATTTCAAAACAAATTTTCCTATGCATTACTTCCAGATCCTCCTCATAGAAGGCAGTGACATCATGAAAACAACATATTGCATATGATTTGAAAAATAGAAGAGTTACTTATTTTTTAAAAAGTTTACCAACATTCCTATGTCCACAAAGCAAAAATGCATTCCGAAGTCAAGATACAGCTGCATTTTAGCATCCTCATCTGACTGCTTCTTCTAAGACTGGCCACTACAGAAAAACATTTTTGAAGCATTGTATCTTGGGGGCTATGATTATAAATCAGCAATAAGAAACCAGTAAGAGTTGGTTTTACTCATCTGTCTGTTCACTTTATATATATTGTCCTTTGAACAAATATCCACGTAATTGTGCAAGATTTAGACCACGTAGAGATAGATATTCAAATGCTACTTAGCCAGATAAGTAGGACCTATCTAGTTAAGTGGCAGCTGCTTCATACCCAGCTGTGTTCAGCAGCCACCATTTAGACAGATAAGTATTTATCCAGTTAAAGTAGATAGCCGGATATGTTGGGGGCTGGCAATGGGCAGGGCAACTTATTATAACCAGATAAGTGCCTATATTCAGCCTATCCTGTCAGGTTAACTGAATAAGTTAGACCAGCTCAACAGCATGTCTAATGTTACCAGGATATAACATATCCGGTTAACTGGTACTTATCCGGTTATATTCAATAGCATGGCCATATGCTCAATATCCATTCTAAGGTTAACTGGATAATTAATATCTGGATAACTTAGATAACTAGATATCTTTGAATGTTGGGGCCACATAGATTAATTTTCACGGTATACTTCTTATGGAAAACAATGGCATATATACATGTAAGTAATATGCATTTGCATATACACTATTTATAAACATTAAAGGGTGGATTTTAAAAGGTACGCGCGCGCATCTTTGTGTGCATGCTTCATGGCATGAACAAATGGATGCGCCGATTTTATAAACATGCGCGCGCTGGATTTTATAAATCCGTGTGAGTATGTGTGGACGGCGCGCACAAGGAGGGGGGATAATGCAAACTCCTCATGGTGATGCATTTGGGCCTTCTCCAGTTCCCTCCAGTCCGCTCCAATTAAGGAGTGGACTGGGAGGGAACTTCCCTAACCCCCTGCCTAACCTTCCTTCCCTTTCCCCTCTCCTCCCCACCCCTTAAAACTCACCTACCTGAACTTAATGTTTTTGTTTTATTACTTGCTGCTCCTCGGAAGGAGAAGTAATTTACGTGTACCGGCCTGCTTCACCAGGAAAGCGGCTAATGGCTGCTGTCCTGGCTGGCCTCCATCCCTCCCTGCCCCTCCCTGCCCAGAACACGCCCACCGGCCCGACCCTTAAAGAAGCCCCGCACTTGTGCGCATACTGGGGTTTACGTGCATGGCCGGGCCTCTTTGAAAATTTGCCCAGCGTGCACAAGGCCCGGCCACGCACGTAAACCCCGAGACTTACGCGCGTAGGGCTTTTAAAATCTACCCATAAATGTGCACATGTGTTTTTGGTTTTGCCCACACATTTTATTGGTACAAAAAAAAAGATGATCTAGTGGCATTCCAGGGCAGGATTAAAAATTACATGCAGTAGTTACTACTTTGTAAGAGATATATATATGTGTATATATTATCAATCTTGCTCATTCAATTTTATACCTGCTAAATGACTAGCACATGTGAAATAGAACTTGACTGTTATTTGTAATTTTTGGGTGAGAGCAGGGCTGGAGGGTACCGGGAATGAGGATGGAGAGGGTCAGGGAGAATGGGGGGTTGGGGGTGGCCAGCGCAACATTGCAGCACTGCAGGTGGGTGGGGGGAAAGAGGTCATCCCATAAGAACATAAGAACATAAGAAAATGCCATACTGGGTCAGACCAAGGGTCCATCAAGCCCAGCATCCTGTTTCCAACAGTGGCCAATCCAGGCCATAAGAACCTGGCAAGTACCCAAAAACTAAGTCTATTCCATGTAACCATTGCTAATGGCAGTGGCTATTCTCTAAGTGAACTTAATAGCAGGTAATGGACTTCTCCTCCAAGAACTTATCCAATCCTTTTTTAAACACAGCTATACTAACTGCACGAACCACATTCTCTGGCAACAAATTCCAGAGTTTAATTGTGCGTTGAGTAAAAAAGAACTTTCTCCGATTAGTTTTAAATGTGCCCCATGCTAACTTCATGGAGTGTCCCCTAGTCTTTCTACTATCCGAAAGAGTAAATAACCGATTCACATCTACCCGTTCTAGACCTCTCATGATTTTAAACACCTCTATCATATCCCCCCTCAGTCGTCTCTTCTCCAAGCTGAAAAGTCCTAACCTCTTTTGTCTTTCCTCATAGGGAAGTTGTTCCATTCCCCTTATCATTTTGGTAGCCCTTCTCTGTACCTTCTCCATCGCAATTATATCTTTTTTGAGATGCGGCGACCAGAATTGTACACAGTATTCAAGGTGCGGTCTCACCATGGAGCGATACAGAGGCATTATGACATTTTCCGTTTTATTCATCATTCCTTTTCTAATAATTCCCAATATTCTGTTTGCTTTTTGACTGCCGCAGCACACTGAACCGACGATTTCAATCTGTTATCCACTATGACACCTAGATCTCTTTCTTGGGTTGTAGCACCTAATATGGAACCCAACATCGTGTAATTATAGCATGGGTTATTTTTCCCTATATGCATCACCTTGCACTTATCCACATTAAATTTCATCTGCCATTTGGATGCCCAATTTTCCAGTCTCACAAGGTCTTCCTGCAATTTATCACAATCTGCTTGGGATTTAACTACTCTGAACAATTTTGTATCATCTGCAAATTTGATTATCTCACTCGTATTTCTTTCCAGATCATTTATAAATATATTGAACAGTAAGGGTCCCAATACAGATCCCTGAGGCACTCCACTGTCCACTCCCTTCCACTGAGAAAATTGCCCATTTAATCCTACTCTCTGTTTCCTGTCTTTTAGCCAGTTTGCAATCCACGAAAGGACATCGCCACCTATCCCATGACTTTTTACTTTTCCTAGAAGCCTCTCATGAGGAACTTTGTCAAATCCTAATTCTTGTCAATAAATGGCCCTGTCAACAAACTGGGGGATTTCTACTGTATTATAAGATGTTTTAGGTGGGGAAGGGGACTTTTTACTACATTTTTTTAAGATGTTGATACTGCTACCTCCTTAGTACAAAAAACAAAAAGAAGGAAAAAACCTTCTCTCATGAATACATATACAAGCAAAAAACTATGGAGAGAGAAGAGCAAACAAATATTCATACAAATATTATCCACAATATTTTTATCAAAGTGCAACTTTAGTACATAACAAATTCATACACATAGTTCACAAGTTTATAGAAAAGTGAAAATATAATATACATATATAAAAATCAACATTGGACTGTTTTATTGAGAATACATAAAGTTAAAAGCACAGAAGAATCGCCTACTAGACCTGTGTTTATTGACTTTTTAATGTGTGTGGGTGGTAAAGAATGAGAGTGATTGAGGACTGTCGTTTTAACTTTTTTTATTCTCAATAATACAGTCCAATGCTGATTATTATATATGTATATTATATTTTCTATTTTGTATAAACGTGTGAATTATGTGTATGAATTTGTTATTGTTATTGTGGATAATATTTGTATGAATATTTGTTTTCTTTTCTTCATAGTTTTTTGTTTGAACATGCTACTTAGCCAGATATCTTTTAAAGATATTGGGTTAAGTAGCATATTATCCAGCCATACAAGGTTGAATAACTTGAAACCTAATGGGCTATATTTGAATATAGCCAGGATAGGTTTTCAAATTGTCCAGCTACATGTAGCTGGATAATTGTAAGCTAGTATAATTGGTGAGATGTTTATTTCAGTGAATATACAGGACAAGTTATCTGGCTAGCTTTAGCCAAATAACTTATCCACTAATTGGCCTACGGAATATTGTCCTCCATGTGTCCTAAAGGCCTTATGGGTTCCAGCTCTTAGGACTTATGTTGCACTTGTCATAGTGGTCTTAGGAATAAATGGAGTTATTGAGATTTCATCGATAAGAATATTTTAAAACATTTTGAAAAATTAAAATTTTGCAAAATTTGCATTTGTTTTTCTCTTTTAGTCTTGCAATAGTTAGCTAAATATAGATTTTTTTGTTTTTTTACAATATAACATTCTATAACTCATTTTTAGCCATGATCATGATTTTGGTGATTTACCAGGAATAAATTCCTTGACAGTGTTAGAGAACTTAAACCACTATTTACTGTGATTTAGAAACTATTTGCAATTGAATCCCAGCTGTGCTTATTGTGAGCAGGATACTGTATCAAAAATTGTAATTAGATCTATGTAGATAAAGGACAGATTGCTATTTTTTCTTTCTTTTGTGTGCAAATTATACATTTTCAAAAATATCACATTTTCTATTTCGAGTTTGATTTGATAGCCTGTGTTTTGCACAGTGGGCAGTCCTCATACTGTCAGAAACTATAATACTAGACTTAAAGTGTATTTGCTTTATAAGAAACCGTTGCCAAAATGTCCCTAAAAGTTCATTTCACTCTATAATATTAAGGGGCCAATTCATTAAAATTCACTAACAATGTGCACAGTACACACTAAACCAGTTTAGAGATAAATAGCATCCTATTTACTAAAGGGAGAAAATAATCACACTGTTTGATAATTATCCTCCATGAACATGGCTAAAAATATGCATGCATTGCCGCTGATGGGGCTCATGTTTTTACATGTGCCAAAAATGGGCACCGCTGAGGGTGGGGTTGAGGGGCCTCCCATTTCTTCCTCCTCCCTTTTTTGTATATCCTCTCGGTGTTTGCTAGGAGGTATTAACATTGGACTTTGCCCTCCCTCCTCTATATCCGAGGATGGGAAAACAAGGTTCACTGAGGGGAGTGCAGGGTTTTACCCATAACTGTGTGCACTTGGTTTTGTGAACACACTTATTCCTAATGCAGCAAGTATTTTTGCTCATTAAAAAATGTGTGTGCAACAATATGCATATAGGTTAGTGCTCTCCCATGTAAATCTCATGAAAATGAATGCATTTGCTTTACTTGTGCTTTCTTAATGCTGCAAATTTCGTTTCTGGTCATTTCAGGTCAGTGGTGGAGTAAAGTTTCTAGCACTACTGTCAGTGTATGGGGCGATTGGGAATTGTAGTGCTGGGGACCTGCACTATGGATTTATGCACACAAAGGAAATTTGCGCACATAAATCTTCTCTATATGCACCAAAATAAGATGACATTGTACTGAACCTGATCAGTTTATTCAGGAGCAGAGGCCAAGAATTTTAGCGCTCATAAATCATATTCTATGTGCACAAAATTTGATTTGTGCACATGAACCATATTTGCAACACAGAAAAACAGGATTATATGCATAAATCATGTTTTTATATGTACTAACAGGCTGATTATAAAACAAACGTACATGAGACTCATACACACTTACGTGGGCGCATGCAACAAAATGTGAGAATTTTCAATGGCATGCCAAATTATGTTCATGGTGTGAAAACTGCGCGTATCACCGCACACACATCCTTACACATACCATCCGCAATGTCCAATGGCTAGTGTCCCTTGTGGTGGAAAATGAAACAAATTTGTATTTTGCTCTGGAGGTCTGCTGGGACCTCCGTACCAATAAAAATGCTTGGAGGGACCTGCATACCATGTTTAATTACTGTGCCTCCTACCCATGTGAGATAAGTAGAATGGGGATAATGGGGATGGAGACAGTCAGGCTATTTATGGGGGTCTTTCTAGGGGGGTAGAGAGGGGTGGAGGTATTGGTGAAGAAGGTCAAGCAATGCTTGAGGGGCTATTAAAAGGGGCTAGAGTGGGTGGAGGATTGGGTGGAAAAGATCAGGCCATGAATGGGGGGGGGGGGGGATACTTGGAGGAGGGTTTAAGTGTTATATAGCTACTCATGTCTTAAAGATAATGCATAGTAACATAATAGCTTGGCACACACATTGAAAGCAACCACACACTATTAACGAGGGTCATCCTTTTTTCCCCTTATAGATTGATGACCTGAAGAAGAAGGCCTGGGAGCTGCACCTGAATTGAGAGATGCATGATGAACTGGCTGCAAGCTGATGGGTCTGGAGATAAGATCTAAGAACATAAAACATTGCCATACTGGGTAAGACCGAGGCGCCATCAAGCCCAGTATTCTGTTTCCAACAGTGGCTAATCCAGATTACAAGTACCTGGCAAGTACCCATAAATTAAAAAGACCCCACAGTGGCTATTCCTTAAGTTAACTTGATTAATAACAGTTTATGGATTTCTCCTCCAGGAACTTTTTCAAACCTTTAATAACCCCAGCTACATTCATGCAGTGAATTCCAGAGCTTAATTCTGAATTGAGTGAAAAATAATTTCCTCCGATTTCTTTTAATTGTGCTACTTTCTAACTCCATGGTGTGCCTTCTAGTACTTGTAATACGTGAAAGAGTGAATAACTGATTCACATTTACCCTTAGAGATGTGAATCGTTTTTTGTGTTCGTGTCATTCTTCGGGGGAACAGAAGACTTGCCAAAAGTCCCTGGTAGTCCAGCGGGGGTCTGGGAGTGACCTCCTGCACTCGGGCCGTCGGCTGCCAGTAATCAAAATGCCGATCAATGGCACTGGTATCCCCTATGACATAGTAAGGGCAAAGGCTATTGGCGCCATTTTGATTACTGGCAGCTGACAGCCGAGTGCAGGAGATCATTCACGGACCCCCGCTGGATCACCAGGGACTTTTGGCAAGTCTTGTGGAGGTCAGGAGGGTCCCCCAAGACTTGCCAAAAGTCCCTGGTGGTCCAGCGCGGTCCAGGAGTGATCTCCTACACTCGGGCCATCGGCTGCCAGTAATCAAAATGGCACCGATAGCCTTTGCCCTTACTATGTCACAGGGGCTACTGGTGCCATTGGTCAGCCCCTGCCACATGGTAGGAGCACAAGATGGCACCGGTAGCCCCTGTGACATAATAAGGTTAAAAGCTATCAACGCCATTTTGAATACCAGCAGCCAACGGCATGAGTGCAGGAGATGGCTCCAGGACCCCCCTGCTGGACCACCAGGGAGTTTTGGTAAGTTTTGAGGGGGTCAGCAGGGTGGGGGTTTTGTTTAAATTTCGCTTCTTTAGATGGCCGAATAATTCGGTGAAGATTCGTTGTATTCGTGGGGAATCGCGATACGTTTTGCTTCCCCACGAATACAAGAAATATGGCCCTATATGTTGCGGATTACCAATATGTTGGAAATTAATGCACACCCTAGTAAATATCCAAAAGCCATTTAGATGGATAACTGAATAGTTATCCATCTAAATGACCTAGCTGTGATATTCAGAAACTTATCTAGCAAATTCTAGCTGGATAGCTCTTTATCCAGCTAGAATTTAGCCAGATATGTCAGGAACATTCCTGGAGTGGGCAGTAGGCATTTTGGGGATGAGCGGAGTTAGCTGGTTAGGTTCACCGGCTAACTGCGATATTTAGAATTAGCCAGTGAACCTAACTGGCTAATTGCGCCGCTGAATATCCCGGTTAAGTTAGCTGGATAGGTATGTCTGGCTAAATTAACTTGCAGCTCAGCAGCTGAATATGGACCCCTCTGTTTCCTGTCTTTTAACCAGTTTTCAATTCACAAAAGGAGATTGCCTCCTATCTCAAGACTTTTTTGTTTTTATTTATACTTTATTATCTTTTTCAAAAATGAACATCAAAGTATTTCACTTTGTACAGAAACATGGCATCATAATCGCAATAATCATACATGAGAAATATTTACCAACAAATTTCCCTTATTGTTACCCTTTAGACCACTATCATGGTGGGGGGGGGGGGGGGGGGGTGGAAAGAACAGTAGGAATATATAGGTAATTATTTTAAATTCTAAAACAAATAACAGGTGCCCTGTATAACCCCAAATATCAAATGATGAGATTCCCTTAATTCTCTAGCATCAACTGGACTCTCTTTGATTCTATAAAGTCCTTCAATTGTTCTGGTTGAAAGAAAATATAACTGTCTCGATTATACTTCACTGCACATTTGCAGGGGAATCTCAGGAAGAATGAAGCTCCCAACGCCAGTGTTTCCTGCTTCAAAGCCAAAAAGCTTTTCCTTTTCATCTGTGTAATTTTCCTCAAGTCCGGATATATTCTCAATTTTGCTCCCATAAACAATGACTCCATTTTTTTGAAATATGCTCTCATTACATCTGTAAGATCTTTCTCATTGTAGAATGTTATCAATAAAGTACTTCTTTCAGTTATTTCAAATCCCGAAGTCTCTAGAAAATCCGTCAAATTGGCAAAGTCTCTTGGGATTTCTTGCACATTCTGTTTATTCCTACTTGGCAAAAAGTATACTTTATCTAGGGGTGGGATTTCTTGAGAAGGAAATTCTAAAATCTCGGTGAAATAACTTTTAATTGTGCCACGAGGAAATTCCCCCACTATCCTAGGAAAATTCAGTATACATAAATTTAGATGTCTTAACGCATTTTCAATCATTTCTATTTTTCTATTGATGTTACCACAATCTTGAATTATCACATTTTGCACAGATTTTACTTGCTTGATTTCACTTTCCACGTTTTCAAATTTCTCAGTTACTTCCTGCTTTTGCATTTCAAAGTTTTTATTCAACAAATCCATTTGTTGAGACAGGTTGTTAATTTTATCAGAACAATCTCCACATGCTTTTACTATGGCAGAGGTTAGATGCCAGAGAGCGTCTAAAG
Organism: Rhinatrema bivittatum; assembly: GCF_901001135.1. Lineage (NCBI taxonomy): Eukaryota > Metazoa > Chordata > Amphibia > Gymnophiona > Rhinatrematidae > Rhinatrema > Rhinatrema bivittatum. The sequence goes on along the minus strand of NW_021820917.1, from coordinate 125,613 downwards.
TCACAACCTCAGGCTTTTCCAAGCCTATCAATACACCGGTGGAGGGAACGGGAGATATTGCAGGCCTACCTTCACCGCCTCCTGCCTGCACTTCTCCACCGTCCCGATTGCACTCACTGGGCTGAACCGCCTCTAACACTGAGAGGCTGGCGGCTAGAGGATCCTGCGACACAGCTCCCTCCTCCTGCGAGTGATTAATCTCCACTTCAGAGTTCGTCCTCGAGCGCGGGGTCGAAGTGCCTCTAAGCTCCGGTGGTGACCTCTCATCAGGTGGGGATAGTGATATTTTGTCCGTAGTTAGCTCCACTCCTCCTACCGCGAGTCCAACAGCCGGAACACTATTCCCCTGTTGTGCGGGTGTTATGGCGCACTGTAAGATGGTTCTTTGTCCGGAAGGCAGGGTGGTCACGGAGGGGTAGTTCCTCACCCTGCCCTTTCTTTTTGGCGGCATTTCGAAGCAAGGAAACAATTTTTAGCAAGAAATCTTACGGAGCAAACAAACAGTGCTGCCGGTCAGGGCGCCATCTTGACTCCATCCCCCATCTCAAGACTTTTTAGTTTTCTTAGAAATCTCTCTTTCTAAATGCCTTCTGCAAATCCAAGTACATTACACCTACTGGTTCATCTCTATCCACATAGTTATTCACCCTTTAAAAAAGGTGTACCAGATTTGTGAGGCAAGACTTCCCTTGGGTAAATCTTTGCTGTTGTGTTCCATTAAACCATGTCTATCTATATGTTCTAGGGATGTGAATTGCTTTTATGATGAATTAAAATATCATACGATATTTCATAATTCGTTATGTATCGGGGGTCCCCGAAAATGATAGGAAAACCCAATGAAATTTCGTGTGATTTTCTTATCATTTTGGGGGGAGGGGAAGAGCACACAGAAAAAAAACCCCCAAACCCACCCCAACCCTTCAGATCTAATTATTTACAATCCCCCACCCTCCTGACTCCCCCACAATTTGCCTAAAGTCCCAGGTGGTCCTGCGGGGGTCCCGGGAGCAATGTCCCCCTCTCAGGCCAACAGCTACCACAAATCAAAATGGTGCCAATGGCCCTTTGCTCTTACCATGTAAAAGGGGCTATCGGTGCCATTGGCCGGCCCCTGTCACATGGTAGGAGCAATGGATGGCCTGCACTAAACCGAAAACGATTCTATATGAAAAAAAGAAATGCCAATCCGCGGGAATGCAAACTTTTCCCGTGGCTACACGAAACCAAAAGCAGAAATAATCGGACATCCGATGCACATCTCTAATATGTTCTGCAATTTTATTCTTTTGAATAGTTTCTACAATTTTTCCCAGCACTGAAGTCTATCACACTGGTCTATAGTTTCCCAGATCACCCCATGAAGCCCTTTTAAAATATTTTTGCTACAAAGGCCACCCTCCATTCTTCAGGTACAATGGGAATTGTAAACAAGCTCCATCTATGTCTTCTCTGTGTCAAGTACTACACTAATCGCCCCCAGCCAGGGCCGGTACAAGAGTATTAGGTTCCCTAGGTGAGCCTGCTGCCTTGTGCCCGCCCCACCCCTGATTGCAACTCACCCCGGTCTCGGTCCAACTCCTACCTCATTCGTGGCTCACTGAATCTCTACTGCCCTTTGCTGCGAGCACGATAGGCTCCGCTCATGGCCCCAAATGGCTGCTCTCTGGCACCCCCTAATGGTTGGCACCACTGGCAACTGCCTAGTTCTGGTCGCCACATCTAAAAAAAGATATAGTTGCGATGGAGAAGGTACAGAGAAGGGCAACCAAAATGATAAAGGGGATGGAACAGCTCCCCTATGAGGAAAGGCCGAAGAGGTTAGGGCTGTTCCACTTGGAGAAGAGACGGCTGAGGGGGGATATGATCGAGGTCTTTAAGATCATGAGAGGTCTTGAACGAGTAGATGTGACTCGGTTATTTACACTTTCGAATAATAGAAGGACTAGGGGGCATTCCATGAAGTTAGCAAGTAGCACATTTAAGACTAATCGGAGAAAATTCTTTTTCACTCAACACACAATAAAGCCCTGGAATTTGTTGCCAGAGGATGTGCTTAGTGCAGTTAGTGTAGCTGGGTTCAAAAAAGGTTTGGATAAGTTCTTGGAGGAGAAGTCCATTAATGGCTATTAATCAAGTTTACTTAGGGAATAGCCACTGCTATTAATTGCATCAGTAGCATGGGTTCTTCTTAGTGTTTTGGTAATTGCCAGGTTCTTGTGGCCTGGTTTTGGCCTCTGTTGGAAACAGGATGCTGGGCTTGATGGACCCTTGGTCTGACCCAGCATGGCAATTTCTTATGTTCTTATGTTCACCTAATAGCCTGCGACGGTCCTGCCTCCAGCTGTGCCACAACTGGTCTCAGCCTTTACCTTACATTAACCCTCCTTCACACATGTGAAATAATTTAGGAAAGACACCCTCTAGCCTTGCTGGCAAGCTTTCAGGGACTTTACTCCCATTCCAACATGGAGATGCATGTAAACAAAAGGGCTCTGGTCCAATAGAACAATATGTAGTATCATGACTCTACATGTCTTGCTAGTTATATCTCTAGTGGACAATAAGGAGAAACAAAGTAGGAAATGAGATGAAACTTCCTATTTTGTCTCAGATCATTTTCAAAACAGAACGAGTTAAATTTCAATGACATTTCATCAGAATCTCATTTAATTTTGAAAACCTATTTAAAAATATGAAAATGTCACTGGTTAGGCCTAGGCCTAGGCCTGAGGCTGGGATCTTGCATAGGGAGTAGGCCAAGACCCAAAACAGGGGTCCCAGCCTAATACCAAGTATGACACAGGGGTCTCAGCCTAGCCCCAGGGAGAAGACCTGAACAAAAGCCCAGGTCTAGGAAATTTCCCGATGCCCCTCCATACTTACCAAATCTGAAGCTGCATCCTTGCCCAGTCCCAATGCTAGGGCTTCGGCCTGAACCCAGGGCTAATATTACAATCCAGCCTGGAGACCAGGTCCTGATACCAGGGCTTTGGCCAGAACCCAAACCCGAGGCCAGGTCCCAATGCATGGGCCTTGGTATATGCTAGGGCCCAGGCCCAACACCATGTCCTGGCCCAGAGGCTGGATCCTGAAGCGTGGGTCTTGGCCCAGACTCAGGGCCAATGTCAAGGCCAGGCTCTGAGGCCAGGTCCTGATGCTGAAGTCTCAGGTCGAACCTAAGACTGATGACAGAAACCAGCTCAAAGGCTAGGGCCTTGATACCTAGGCCTCAGTATAAGGCAGGTCCCGGGACTAGGCCAATGCTGCGGCACGATCTGGAGGCTGGGTCCCGATGGCAGTGCCTCGGCCTAAACTCAAGTCTGATACCAGGATCCAGCCCAGAGACTGGGTCCCAAAGCCTAGAACTCAGCCCATGCTCAAGCCCAAGTTTGGAGCCCAGGCTTTTGAGCTCCACTTCAGTATCTTTTTTCTTAGGCTCTTCTTCTTCATCAACTGACACTATCTGCTGGGTTCATTGTGCTGAAGTTAATGAGTTGAATTAGCTGCCATACATCAAAATGGTGCCCTCTGCTGGAGAGGATGCACTGGAATTCATTAACTTTGGCACAATGACTCCAGCGGATGGCATCAGTTGGCAAAGAAGATCCAAAGAAAGCAGAGGCTGAAGAGAAGCTCTGAGACCTGGGCTATGGGCCTGGGTCCGATTCTGGGCTGAGGCCAAAACATTGCAACCCATCCTCTAGGTCGGGTCCTGTATCAGATTTGGGTCTGAGCTGAGGCCCTGGCATTGGAACCTGGCCTCTGGGCTGGGCTTCAGCATAGAGCCTAGGCCCATTCCCTGGTTTAGGCAGCAGCCTAGGCATCAGGACTCAGCTTTTGGTCCAGGCCCCAACATCAGGCCTGATTCCTGGCTGAGGCCACGGTGTTGGGACCCGGTCTATGGGTCAAGCTCTGCTGTCAGAGATGGGTCCTGCCAGAGGCCCCATTGTCAAGGCCTGGTTTCCAGGCCTGATGACAGCTTTGAGCATCTGGCCTTGGTCTGGGCTGAGGCCCTGGCATCAGATCCTGGCCTTGAGGCTGGCCAAGGCATCAAGCCTGGATTTGGGCTCTGGCTTAGGCTGAGGCCCAGGCATTAGGACCTGACCTCTGGACCAGGCCCTAGCATCAGGCCTGGGTCTGGGCCAAGGCTCTGGCATCAGGACCTGGCCTCGGTGCCAGGCCATGGCATTGAGGCTGGATCCTGGCCCTAGCCTAGAATAAGGCCCAGGCATTGGAACCTCCTGGCTGGGCCCTGGTGTCAGGCCTAGGTCTGAGCTGAGGTTCCAGTGTCAGGACCCAGCCTCTGGACTGGGCTGCTGTATCAGGCCTGGGTCCGGGCTGTGGTCTAAGCCCAGACACAGATGTTGGGTCCAGAACCTCAAGCCTGGGCCTTGCATATGGCCTAGGCTAAGGTTGTAGTGACCTATCATGGCACTGAATTCAGGCTCACCATCTAAAGTTTCCTGGATCACCCCTGAAACCCTTTTTAAATATCGGAATTACATTGACCACCCTGCAGTCTTCAGATAAATTGGACAATTTTAATGGTAGGTTACAAATTATTACTAATAGGTCTGAAATTTCATTTTTTAACTCTTTCAGAACCATGGTGTGTATATACTGTGGTCCAGGTGATTTGCTACTCTTTAGTTTGTCTGTCTATGACCTGCTTTCATCACTGGCTCCACTATTGGTCTGCCTCTCTGCAAGACCCTGTTTCTGCCTTTAGCTTCAACAAACTCTTATGCCAATAAACAGTGTCTATGGCATTTTCTGGGTCACAGGCAGCACAATAATGACTTGTAATGTTTCCTCAGGCCTAGTATAAACCTTTTAAACACCCATATACTAATTATACGTTATGGCCCCTGATACCTTACTAAATAGACCACACCACAATGTGACCTAATTTGACACAGGCTATCTTCAAGCTTATATCACTAGTTATGTACTACGTAATATAACACTGCTGAATTAAAGCTTATGCTACTCAAGGAAATGGTATATGGCTTTGCCACCACCTATAGAATATATATTCCACAGCTCAGAGAACTTCACTTAGCTTACTTCTTTCCTCCCTAAAAAATTAATGCCTTGTAACTTCTTGTATGATCATGCATCACACTCTGGGGCACATGAGAACATGAAAAGAAATGATGTTTGTTGTCTTCACAGATGCCATCATATGATCATCATCTGAGGAGCTGGAAAAGACTGAAAAATGATGATGCATAGGTAGAAACCAATTGAGCAGGCTGCACCACCACCACCATTTCATCCACCACCACCATTGGAAGACCCAGTGGTGACAGTGTAATCCCCCAGTAAGAGCTGCAAAAATATCTGATGCTGGCTGCTGCTGCAAGGTCAACTGAGTTACCTCGATGTCCCATAAGCTTCATATATTATAGAAAAGAGCTACATTTTATCTTACACAACAGAGATGAATAGGGATGTGAATCGTTTTAGGACGATTAAAATTATCGTCCGATAATTTTAATATCGTCTTAAACCGTTATGGAACACAATACAATAGAGATTCTAACGATTTATCGTTATAAATCGTTAGAATTGTGAGCCGGCACACTAAAACCCCCTAAAACCCACCCCCGAGCCTCTAAATTAAATCCCCCACCCTCCCCCAATGACTTAAATAACCTGCGGGTCCAGCGGCGGTCCGGAACGGCAGCGGTCCGGAACGGGCTCCTGCTACTGAATCTTGTTGTCTTCAGCCGGCGCCATTTTCCAAAATGGCGCCGAAAAATGGCGGCGGCCATAGACGAACACGATTGGACGGCAGGAGGTCCTTCCGGACCCCCGCTGGACTTTTGGCAAGTCTTGTGGGGGTCAGGAGGTCCCCCCCAAGCTGGCCAAAAGTTCCTGGAGGTCCAGCGGGGGTCAGGGAGCGATTTCCCGCCGCGAATCGTTTTCGTACGGAAAATGGCGCCGGTCATACGCGCCGGCAGGAGATCGACTGCAGGAGGTCGTTCAGCGAGGCGCCGGAACCCTCGCTGAACGACCTCCTGCAGTCGATCTCCTGCCGGCGCCATTTTCCGTACGAAAACGATTCGCGGCGGGAAATCGCTCCCTGACCCCCGCTGGACCTCCAGGAACTTTTGGCCAGCTTGGGGGGGGCCTCCTGACCCCCACAAGACTTGCCAAAAGTCCAGCGGGGGTCCGGAAGGACCTCCTGCCGTCCAATCGTGTTCGTCTATGGCCGCCGCCATTTTTCGGCGCCATTTTGGAAAATGGCGCCGGCTGAAGACAACAAGATTCAGTAGCAGGAGCCCGTTCCGGACCGCTGCCGTTCTGGACCGCCGCTGGACCCGCAGGTTATTTAAGTCATTTGGGGGGGGGGGGTTCGGGAGGGTGGGGGATTTAATTTAAAGGGTCAGGGGTGGGTTTTAGGGGATTTTAATGTGCCGGTTTTGCGATTTTACGTTTTTTCGATTTTTCACGATTTTTCACGATATTTTACCCCCCCAAACGGCAACAATACGATTCCCTCCCCCTCCCAGCCGAAATCGATCGTTAAGACGATCGAGGACACGATTCACATCCCTAGAGATGAAGGCCTCCCTGCTTTAATAATTGTATCAGATATATGTACAGCACTAAGCCTGCTCTTTTCCATATTCACACTGGCTATCATTGCAGGTAGTGCCCTGCTTCATTCCAGGAGACTGTTATGCTCCACTGGCCAGGAGTGCTAGAGGGTGAGAGATGTGTGCCCCTTTGCAGTAAGGCGTGCTTTCGTCTAGGGTTGGAGGTGACCAGGCCCCTGCCGACCTGCCTGCCTTAGTGAGACCAACCACACAAGGTTGGTTTCTGAGTTGTCCTCCGACTACTCCACGCCCTTTTGGACTTGCCGCTGGGTAGCGACAGAGGCGGCAGGCCAGAAAGGAAATGAGGGTGGACTAGGACTGAAGCTTGAAGGCTGAGACAAAGACTTCAGGACTCAGGAGTGGAACACAAGGCATTGACAACAGGAACGAAAGACATCGGGTCATCTGGAAAGGTGAGCAGATGGCAGCTCACCCATAGAAGGCATCTGGAACTAGAGTAGATGGAGGCTCAGGGCATCAGCAACGTCTGAGGCAAGCATATCTCTTACAGACCTTGGGAAATCCAGACGAAATGAAAAGGACTTGGAAGACTTGGACGAAGACAGGTGTGCACTGTTCCTCAGGGCACCCTACACAGCCCACCATAGGGCAGACCCACGGGGCTGATCACGGACCACCCTGTCCTCTGCGCTCCCTATACAGCCTAAGGAGGCTGGTCACAGACTACGCTGGAGTGGAGCAGGCTCAAGAAAGGAGTCCAACTGACCAAGGCTCCAATGACCGGAAATAGGAACCGGACGAAATGGATTTACCCTCGGGGTGGCCATCTGGAGAACTCGAGGAGCTGGAACATCAAAGGAACCAACATCAGGAAGATCAGGAATGTAAGACCTCTAGCCATCTAGGACGTCCGGCCTTCTGGAACATCAGGACAGCAGAGACGAAAGATGTCTGGAACATCAGGACATCAGAGACGGAAAGAAGAGGGATCCCTTGTAATACTGGACAACTCAGAAACCAACCTTGTAATACTGGAAGCAAGAGCAGGAACATGAAGTCCAAGAGGAAGGAGAAGCTCCTCAGAAGACTGGCTCATTGCGAAGGCACTGGAGGAATGACTGAAGAGCCCTTAAGTAGGGCTAAAGAGGGAGGCTCCCAGATGATGTCATCAGGTGGGGCCAGGAGGACCCCACCCATGCTGTCCCTTTAAGAAGGGAAGAAAGCTGCAGGCCTGCCCCATAGGAGGAGCAGTGAGGAAGTCTGGAGAACCCTGGACAGCGGCCCTACAGACGCAGAAGCATGGAGGAGACCGAACTGCCGTGCACGCCCTGACGTCGAAGGCGGAGCATGGCGTCGTCCCTGCCGCTGCAGAGCAGGCCTCCAGGCCTATCAGAAGGCAGCATGGGTGGCGGCTATAGACCGCGAAGAGGACGCTGAAGTCCGTGGCTTCTGCTGTGGTGAAGAAGCAGCATGGCAGTGCGGGGGCAGCTTCCTGCCGCAATGGAGAAGCCCAGCATGGCCGGGGAAGGTCCAGGCAGCTGCGGCCTCCAGGCCGCGGAGGTAAGAGGCGGCTCGAGGCTCTGAGAAGGCAGCATTGCCCTGTATTTACCATATATTTAGGACAATTAGGATCATGAGCTATTTGAGGACTCTCAAACAAAAAGCTCCCAGCTGAAAGCAATTAGGGATGTATTGCTTTTTCCATGGTCTTGCTCCCTCAATAACCTCCTCCACAAGTAATTCATAAAGATCCTGACAATAAACTTAATTCAGCCAGTAATCAGAGCTTGTCTATCACTTGAAGTTGGTTCAGAAATGTTTTTATCAGCAGCTGTTTCCCTTTCAGACATTAATTATAGGACAAAGGATTGTTAGGCTCAAAGAAGCAACAGAATCCCAATTGAAACTCTAGGCCAGATATATTATAAGACTCAGGGTGAATATAAATATCAAAGACATAATTAATGGCAATAGTAAATTCCTTTTCTATATGCATAGAAGTATTGATTCACATTGATAAAGTCCATGCTCACTGTAAAAATCATCCAGGCATATGATAATTTACACATTTGTTTCTTTCCATACATGTTAGATATACCTTATGGAAGTGGAATAGCAGCAGGATCCATAGCCTTAGGGACAGGCAGGTATGGTCCAGATTTTACCTGCATTGCAAACAACAGGGAGAAACAATGGACCAGATCCTAAAATCCCAGAGGAGATGGATCCAGCAGTTATCCCTTGTAGAGAACAGTGTTTCTCTAGCCCAGGGGTCGGAACCTTTTTGGCTGAGAGAGCCATGAACGCCACATATTTTAAAATGTAATTCCGTGAGAGCCATACAAGACCTACCAAATTAATTTACTACAACCCCCTACTCTCCTGACGCCCCCCCAAGACCTGCCAAATTAATTTACTACAACCCCCCACCATCCTGACCCCCCCCCCCCCCAAGACCTGCCAAAAGTCCCTGGTGGTCCAGCAGGGGTCCAGGGCTCGCAGATAAATCTTTAATAAAAAAAGTAAAAATCTAACGAAACCCCCCACCCTCCTGACACCCCCCAAGACCTGCCAAAAGTCCCTGGTGGTCCAGCGGGGGTCCAGGGCTCGCAGACAAATCTTTAATAAAAAAGTAAAAATCTAACAAAACCCCCCACCCTCCTGATGCCCCCCAAGACCTCCAAAATTAATTTACTACAACCCCCCACCCTCCTGACCCCCCCAAGACCTGCCAAAAGTCCCTGGTGGTCCAGCGGGGGTCCAGGGCTCGCAGACAAATCTTTAATAAAAAAGTAAAAATCTAACAAAACCCCCCACCCTCCTGATGCCCCCCAAGACCTCCAAAATTAATTTACTACAACCCCCTACCCTCCTGACCCCCCCAAGACATGCCAAAAGTCCCTGGTGGTCCAGTGGGGGTCCAGGAGCGGTCCAGGAGCGATCTCCTGGACTTGGGCTGTTGGCTGCCAATAGTCAAAATGGCGCCAACAGCCCTTTGCCCTCACTATGTCACTGGGGTCGACCAATGGCGGTGGTAGCCCCTGTGACATAGTAAGGGCAAAGGGCCGTCGACGCCATTTTGATTACTGGCAGCCGACAGCCCAAGTCCAGGAGATCGCTCCCGGACCGCTCCTGGACCCCCGCTGGACCACCAGGGACTTTTGGCAGGTCTTGGGGGGGGGTCAGGAGGGGGGGTTGTAGTAAATTAATTTTGGAGGTCTTGGGGGGCGACAGGAGGGTGGGGGGTTTTATTAGATTTTTACTTTTTTATTAAAGATTTGTCTGCGAGCCAGATGCAGCCATCTCTTTACACTCTTGGGTGGCATGTAGCAGACTGAGACTCCAACTCTGATGAACATTAACTGGCAGCATGCACTATGGTTTGAAACACACTGTAGAACTTCTTTCTTATCTTCTACCCTTCACAGAAGTAATTTTCAATATATGTTATCCTTGATTATGATACCATCTCTAGGCTGGCACTCATTGAACACACCCCACCCAATGGGGGAATGCTGTACTTCACTTGCATATTTACAGTATTCTGACATTTGACAGGTTAGATATAGTGAGATTGCTGCCATATTGAGGGTATTCAGAAGAACACCATATAGCTTGTAGGTAAAGGCATGGGGCATGTGTAAAGGGGTACTAAAAGCCTCCTCACCTTACATAAAGATCTGCTACTGACTACATATATTAAATGATGCACAGGTCAGAAAGTGCAAGCAATGATGAGTAGGGCAGCCAAATGGCTCTACATTTTAAAGTAGAGCCACTTGACTCTACCTTAAAGGTAGGTACAGTCCTGGTTTTATATCATTGGATACAAGGACAGCATATAATAGTGATTTTCAAGGAATTCAATAGGGAAGACTGAGCTACAACTCCCAGAATGCTATTGTATACAGCAAGGACTATATCAACCTGTACAGGAAAATATGGATCCAGTTACCAACTTTTATCAAAAAGCACATCAGTTAGTGAGTCAACAAATCTTTATGTAAGACAAATGAATGAAAGGAAAAGGAAACTGTTATGACTCTCTTGAAGTTTATCCGACTAACTTTAGGACTTAGCTGGAATATGGTAGTTAATGGGCAGCATGCAGGACACAGAACATTTGGCCCCTCTTTGTGTAGCATGCACAGTACACACAGCCCCTTCTCATTCTCCCCCTCCTGAATTTATTCCATTGAGTCCTTCCAGACTCAGTCTTATGCCCAGGTTGAGTAAGATGGAGAGTGGGTATGCATTGAACCCTAGATGTAACTCACTCTGAGTGCTGGGAGCAGCAACAGTGAAGAAGCTCTGAAAAATCACATGCAGCACAAAGTAACTAATCAAGCTCGCCACCCACACCATACAGACATATTCCTTCTTCTACACTTATATATAGAGGAAGCGGTTCCATTGGGAAGGGTTCATGTATGTCCCCAACCCCTCTCTCCCTTTGTTTTAAAATTTGGAAGAATAACTGATGGGGCTTTCAGCATTTCCCTAGCTCTTCTTTTCCATGTCTGCACTGCCTGCTCAGTGAAATTGTTTTATCATACAACATTATTATTAATATAGGTGTGCCCTGGGCTTGAAAAGTTTGGAAAACACTGACCTAGAGGGACCTCAGGAGAGTATCTTATATAATAATTGCATTATGTTGTCAGATGATGAGTACAGTCTTTGCAATGTGCTCACTTGAGACTGCAGTTTGATGACCTATGACATGGTAAAAGTGTTAATAAAGAATTGTGATTGTTGATAAAAAGAATGTGACATGACTGATAGAAGGGTTTTAATAGGCATAAAAGGAAAACATATCTGAAGGAGAATGTATGGTTAGATATCCTGTAAATGTTGTGAATAATGTTCAAGTGAAAATGTTGAGTTATTTAATGTGCACAAGTGTTGCTAAATTGTGGTGCATGTTTGTAAAAAGACATTTTCCTGTGTTCATCAACTTTCTTCAATACAGGACTACTAATAGAGCTATAATTGGTACTATAGCTAGAATCATAGCTAGTTTATGGCTAGTAGACTAGCCAGAAGAATGCCCTATTCCTGTAGCCCAGAAAGGAAAAAACAGGAAGGGAGGAGTTGGATTAGGAAGCAGAGTAGCTCTTCTTGGTCTGTTTTGTTGTGTCTTTTCCAAATTCTCTCCCTCCTCTATGGTTTCCAGAAGACAGACGGGAAATGCCTGGATTAGAGTAGCTCTTTTCTTTTCTGCTCTGCTGCTTCAGCCTCTGCCTCACCCAGTCCCTTCCACTGCCCTGCAGGCTACCTAGTAAGGGAGGGGCTGAAGTAGAGGGATGATCTCTGCTGAGTGAAATTCCTTATACAAGCCCTATATGTTTAGGACTAGGGAAGGAATGTGTACTGATATCTGTCTTGGGAATGAGGAAGGGGGAGAGTACTGAGGTACTGCTTGGTGGGAGGAGAGGATGCTAGGATCATCCCTAGAGAGAGGGAAATATATATAGAAAAATCCAGACAAGATGGTGGCGATATAGACACAACAAGTCTGAAAGCTCCTGGGTTTGAGCAGGGATCTAACCCCTAGGCTGCTGATCTCGGGAGCCCAACCGCCGAATACAGTGGCTGATACTGGCGCCAATCCCCCGATGCTCATCTAGTGGAGTTGTCATGGGCCCAGCGTACACCAGCTGAGGACACTTGTCTAGGCTGATATCCACTCGGTATGCCTGCCGGAGCCCTCCCTAGCCCTCCCGATCCCTCTGGCTGAGTCAGCCAACCTGTGCAGTGGAGTCAGCTGGTCTGTGTCGGCTGTGACTGCCAACCTGCACTGTCCCACGCTGAGTCAGCCGACCGATGCAGGCAGAGTCGGCCAGTCCTGTGTTGAGTCTGCTGACCGCTGACCTGCACCATCCCGCACTGCCCTGCACTGCCCTGAGATTGCAGGCAAAGTGTCAAATCTGCACCAACCTTAGACTGCCGGCTGAGCTTAGGACCTGTACCATTTGAAGCCACCAGCAAAGCATGGGTCCTGCGCCGACTTGAGACCACTGGCTATGTGTGGGACCTGCGCTGACTAAAACTGACCACCATGTGTGGCACCTGTACTGAACATGAACACTGGCTGAGTGCAGAACCAAGGTGTTCCGGCACCAGCTGAGACTGCTAACTGTAGTACACCTTGGGTCCTATGGACCTCATCACCTCTGGACCTGAGGACTGTGGACTGTGGCAGACTGCGGCCCTGTGGACTGAGAACCTGCGGACCACAGAGTGTGGGCTGCGGACTGCAGACTGCGGATCTGCGTATAGCAGACAAGTCCACCCTTGGACCTACGGTCTGCCAGGTGAGACCACCGACCTATTCCTAACCACCTGCGAACCTCACCATCCATGATCCTGTGGACCCGCGGAGCTCCCCACCCGTGGACCTCACCACCTGCCTTTATCAACAAACTCTCAGCTAGCAATGGAATTAAAAATAAGATTGCAACCTATACCTGGTCATGGAAAAATCCTAATGAATATCAAAAATATAAATCCAAACAAATCTAATAAAAATCTGAAACACACTACAAACACCAAAAATCAAAACATCAGAACTTGCCTAATGCTTTCCATTCTACTTCTGAACATGCAATCCATTAAAAAATAAATCCCTCTAATCAATAATATTATTAACAAACAATAACCAACAATATTCTGCATAACTGAAACCTGGCTAAATGACAAGGATACTATTAAACCAATTATCACATCCAAATTACAATCTATTCCATTTCACAAAAAATAAAAGAGAAGGTGGAGGCTTATTAATAATCTTCAAAACAGAACTTAAATTAAAACTAAAGAAAACTGAAATCTATTCTCCTAAGAATTAGCCATATTAAAATCAAAACAAAATAACATCAGATTAGTGTACTGCCTTCCAGGCCTTCTCCAAAAAGCTGCTCACCCTTAATCAAACTTTTCACAAAATAATTCCCTACTCCTGAAACAACTCTAATTTTAGGAGATTTGAATCTTCATGTAAATGGCTCTCCAAGATCCATCTCCTGTGACATGTTCCTAGAAACAATGGAAGCCTTAGGATGGACTCAACATGTCTCTGAAGCCACCCACAAAGCAGGTAATACTCTCAATTTCATTTTCGCAAACCCCAATAATTTTAGCATAAAGAGTAAACATAGAATAATCCCATGGTCTGACCACCTAATCAAAGCAGACCTTAGAGACAAAAAGCAAATAGCAAAAAGCCCTGAAAATATAAGTACCCAAACAGTCAGAGGAAAATAAAAACTGAAACACTAACTACTGCATTAGATACTAAAATCTCCTATTTAAATCTAAACAGTTGCAATGAGGCATTCATTTCATGGGATAATATGATCAAGGAAATAGCAGACAAATTTAGCCCAATCCAAATGAAAAACACAAACAAAATAAATAATAATAACCACAGAAAAATGAACCCCTGGTATAATGAAGAACTGAAATATCTAAAAAACATCTAAGAAAACTTGAAAAACATTGGCAAAAATACCCTTCAGATGAATCACTAAGAAGATACAAATCATACTGTTGCACGTCCTGCTCGTGCCCGACCCCGCTCCTGGGCCCACTTATCCTTCCTCCACACCAGCCAGTCCCTAGTTGGCCTCCCTTGCCTCTGCCGCCAGCTCCTCATGGCCACGCATTCTCCGACGGCATTCCCCAACATCTCACCTCACGGCAGGGCTCAGCATCCTCCGTGGTGTTGGCCCCGCCCCTAGGCACGCACGTGTGGACTGACCACCCTCTTAAACTGCCAAAGGTGGGCCCTAGCTCTGCGGCGCACCCAGATTGAGTCTAGTATAAGAGGAAGTGCTTCACTTCACTTCCTTGCCTTGACAATCGGGTCGATCACTTAGTGATAGCAAGTTTGCCTTCCTGCATGTCCTGTGTCTTCTGTTCCAGTCTCTCTGTTCCAGATTCTCCTGTGTCTCCCTTCCCAGCGTCTCCTGTGTCTCCTGTCCCAGCGTCTCCTGCTCCTTCGTCACTCCATCCCTGGTAATACCCTTCGAACTGATCTTACGGTACTGACCTTTGCTTGTTCTTGACCACTCCTTGATAGGGATGTGAATTGTATTTTTTGATGAATTAAAATATCGTATGATATTTCCTAATTTGTCATGTATTGGCACAACCGATAAACGATCACATTTTCCATGAATTTTCGGGAAAAATCATTTTTCGATTTAGTGCGCACTAACGGGAGTTAGTGGGAGTTAGTGAGTGCTAACTCCCGTTAGTGCGCACTAACCTGGAAACGATTTGCCATGAAAATTAAAAATACCAAACCGCGGGAGATATGAAATTTCCCGCGGTTTTACAAAACTGAAAGTGGAAACGATCGCCGGCATGATGCACATCTCTACTCCTTGATTGCTGCCTGACCTGACCTCTGCCTGGAACTCTGACCACTCTTTGATCGCTACCTGCTCTGACCATTACCTGGAACACCGACTACTCTCGTCTGCCTCCTGGAACCCGACCTCCTGCTTAACCTGACTATGTCCAGACTGACCTCTGCTACTGACCCTGCCTGGCTGACCATCCCTACTAAGACTCTGGCCTTAATTCTCGCTTTACACTCGGACACTCTATTCTGGCCTCCTGCGACCTCTGGACTTTCTTGTCTGAGCACCGACCGCGCACCCTTGTTCTCTCTAGGAGACCCTGCAAGGCCCACCTAAGACCAGGCGGCCTGGGTAACCAAGGGTTCAACTTGAGGGAACCCCGGGTTGCTATTGGTGAAACTCCAACTAGCCTCTGTCTCCTCCTGTGCGCCGCCTCCTAGTGGCAGGCACTCTCCGGGTCCGACCGGAGGGCTGTACCAATCCTGCACCAGGCCAAGGGTCCACTCCCAGCGCAACACATACCTGTCTCTTTACTGAACCCTTTGAATAAATCAAAAAAAGACTACTATGTAAAACAGATACATGGAATAATGTTCAACTCAAAATCCTGTTCGAGATAGTCAACAGTCTGATAAAAGACCCTTCTTCACTCCAAACCCTGAATATTTATTTATTTAAAATCTTTTCTATACCGTCGTTAAGCGGGTGCCATCACAACGGTTCACAATAAGGCACAAAAACTATGTTGCATAAAGTGTCTGGAATTCTAACTCTTAAACAGGTGCCATCAAAAATACTGTAACATTATATCATAATAAGTACTATTTGGTGAGTGTTATAAGTTATGTCTAGATTTTCTAACTCTGCTAAAAGTTTGCTGTTACTTAACTTTAGTTCTTTGAAGTTTAAGATAAAGGTGGAGATTAGAATATAGGAGAGAAGACACACTTTAAGAAGGAAGGAGTGTGTTTGTGTGGGCGTTTGCTTGACCGCAACTAACAGTTCCCTGGGTTCTACTCTTGATTCTCTTTGTGGAATGCTTGCTTAAATAGCCATGTTTTTAAATTTTTTCTGAATGTTTTGATGTCTCTTTCCAATCTGATTTCTACTGGCATGGTGTTCCATATTATCAGTCCTGCTAGGGATAGGGCCCTGTCCCTTACTTGTGTTAATCTGGCTGTTTTGACTGACGGTATAGTTAGCAGTGCTTTGTTTGCCGACCTTAGGTTTCTGTGTGGGGTATGTAAGCGGAGTATAATACATTTATTTTATTTATTTATTTAAAATCTTTTCTATACCGTCGTTCAGTGTACTACCATCACAATGGTTTACATAGAGGCACATATAGTAAATTGTACATGTATATGTTCCTATTATAAGTAGAGGGGTGCCTTGTAGTCTCGGTAACATAGTTTCATAATAATGGCTAGATGTTCCGTGTTGTTCAATCTGACCTGTGACTATAATAAAGACTGTTAGTTTCTACATTCAATTAATGTTGTCGTGACAAACCATGACGTACTTACATAAAATGTGCTAGTGCTGTATAAGGATTTTGTGTGTATAGCTTTCAGCGTTTCTCTCTATCTCGCTCGCATTGCGAAAAGGCTTCTCTAAAGAGCCATGTCTTTAAGCTCTTTTTGAAAGTCTTGAAGTCTCTCTGTAATCTTACCTCTGTGGGCATGCTGTTCCATAGTATCGGCCCGGCCAATGATAGTGCTCTTTCTCTGACTTGTGTTAGTTTTGCAGTTTTTACTGAGGGGATGGTTAGGAAGGCTTTGTTGGCAGATCTCAGGTTCCTGTGTGGGACATGGACGCGGAGCGCTGTGTTTAGTCATTCAGCCTTCTCGTCGTGGATTAGCTTATGTATAGTGCAAAGGGTTTTATATTTTACCCTGTATTCAATTGGCAGCCAGTGTAGTTCAGCCAGTGTTTCAGTGATATGATCTCTCCTTCTTTTGCCTGTCAAGATTTTTGCGGCCGAGTTCTGGAATATTTGGAGTGGTCTTTTTGTCATGTATGGTAATCCTAATAGTAGGGCATTACAGTAGTCAGTGCTGGCAAATATAAAAGCCTGTAGGACAGTTCGGAAATTATTCTGATTTAGTAACAATTTAAGTTTCCTGAGGACCATTAGTTTGGCATATCCTTCTTTGAATGATATGTGTTGTTTGAGGCTGAGTTCAGTGTCTATTATTACACCGAGTTTCCGTACTTTCTCGGCTATTTCAATTTTCTGATTGTTTTTTAGTAGTATCGGCGATTGAATGACTGTCATATTTTTTCGTCCTAGATGGAGGAATTCAGTTTTTTCAATTTTTATGACTAGCTCCATTTGATTTAGTAGTTGTTTAATGATGTCAAGGTACATGATTGCTAGGTTTAGTATTTTTTTCCAGTGAGTCGTCGATTGGTAGTAATATTTGAATATCATCAGCGTATATGTAGTGTATGATACCCATTAGGAGTGTGCATTCGTTTTGAACATAAATGTAAAACGCTACTTTTTTTTTTTTTTAACTTAAAAAAGTGATAAGACATAAACGATCGGATTTCCAACTTATTCAACATAGCTATGTTGAATAAGTTGGAAATCGCGATTGTTGATCCAAAATAAAAATTTAAACCTTAATCCCCCCCCCAAAGACTTACCACAACTCCCTGGTGATCCAGCGAGGAGTGAGGACGCCATTTCTGAAAGCCTTTCCGAGGAGCACGTGACGTCGGCGCCACGTCGGAGTGACGCGGCGTCACGTGATTCCCTGCGGGTTCACGCCGGAACGCTCGTTCGGCCCAAAAGTTCCTTTTGGGCCAAACGAGCGTTCCGGCGCGAACCCAAGGGGAATCACGTGACGCCGCGTCACTCCGACGTGACGCCGACGTCACGTGCTCCTTGCAAAGTTGGTCAGAAATGGCGTCCTGACCCCGCTGGACCACCAGGGAGTTGTGGTAAGTCTTGGGGGGGGGGGGGGATTAAGGAGGGGGAGGGGTTTAAATTTTTATTTGCACATATGGTCATATACTCAACTCATTGAATTCTGTTTATGTCCATATTGACCGCAAATGGGACCCCCTTTGGACATATGGACATATGAACTTAAACTTTTGCTCTGCACATCCCTAATACCCATGCCCGCTAGCAGATGGCATAGTGGGAGTAGGTAGATGTTAAAGAGTGTGGCGGAGAGTGCTGATCCTTGTGGTACTCCAGTTACTAGATTTATTTTCTCTGACAATGTGTTTTTTATTTGAACTGCTACTTAGGTATGATCTGAACCATGCTTTGGTTTTTTCCTTTAATCCAATTTCATCAAGTCTTTTTAGCAATATGTTGTGATTTACTGTGTCAAAGGCAGAGGATAGGTCGAGCATTAGAAGGATGTAATGTTTCCCATTGTCAAAGCCTCTCATTATGCTGTCAATCAATGAGAGAAGTAAGGTTTCGGTGCTGTAATGTTTACGAAAACCGTGCTGTGATGGGTACAGTATATTATTGTTGTCTAGGTGTTCAGCTAGTTGTTTCTGAACAATTTTTTCTATTAGTGGCAGATTTGATACTGGTCTATAGTTACTCAGTATAAGTGGGTCACTGTTCTTTTTCTTTATTATTGGTTTAATTATTGCTCCTTTTAGGTTATCTGGAAGGGATCCTTCCTCTAAGGAGAGGTTTATGATTTTTGTTAATCTGGGGGAGACTATGTTAGCTAGTTTTTTAATGTCATTTGTTGGTATGGTGTCAATTATATGTGGGGCTGGGTTTATCTATTTTAGTATGGTTTCAACTTCAGGTTCTGTTGTTTCTTCAAATGTGGTCCAATGTGTACTATCCCTTGTGTGCATTTTGATTTCTTGTTTTGTTGTGTTTGGGATTTTGGTTTTTAGGTTTCTAATTTTGTCATCGAAGTAATGAGCTATTTCGTTACATTTGTTTTCAGGTAACTCTGTTGGAGTTTCTGCTGTGCCGTTGGTAAGGTTTTTGACAATGGTGAATAACGTTCTAGGATTGTTTGAGAATTTTTCAATTTTTGTCCTATAGTACTGTTTTTTGGCCTCAAGAATTGTTTGTTTGTAATATGCTAGATGTTTTCTATATCTAGATAGGTTTTCATTGGTTTTGTGTTTTTTCCAGTCTTTTTCTTTTTTTCTCAGATTTTGCTTGATTTCTTTTATTTTTTGGTTGTACCATGGGTTTGTTTGTTTTGTTTCTTTGGTGAGGGTGTGTTTCATCGGGTTGATTTCGTCTGCTAGGTTATTCATTGTTTCGGTCCAAGTTTTTGTTGCTGAGTGGCTATCTTTGAACTCAAATTCTTTTAGTTTTTCTTCTAGTTCATTTCCTAATTCACTAAAATCACATGCCAATACTATGCCACTACTTTAAGTGAAAAAATCCAGAGGCTGAAACAACAAATCACCTTTACCCACTCTCCTTATGCTTCGGAAGACTCAATTACAAATAATATATGATCATCCTTTGACACAATCTTGAAACTGGAAATAAGCAAAATCATAACTAAACTAAAATCAGCCATCACCCCTTTGACATGATACCAGCATCCTCCCTGAAACAAGTAAACCAAACAATAACCCAGTAGGGGTCCCGGGAGCGATCTCCCGCTCCCAGGCCATCGGCTGCCACTAATAAAAATGGCGCTGATGGCCTTTGCCCTTACCATGTGACTGGGTATCCGTGCCATTGGCTGGCCCCTGTCACATGGTAGGAACACTGGATGGCCCGTGCCATTTTTAAAGATGGCGCGGGTCATCCAGTGCTCCTACCATGTGACAGGGGCCGGCCAAGGGCAAAGGGCCATCGGCGCCATTTTGAATACCCACAGCCAACGGTGCCAGTGCAGGAGATCGATCCAGGACCCCCGTTGGACCACCAGGGTATTTAGGCAAGTCTTGGGGGGGTCAGGAGGGTGGGGGGTTTATTCGTTCAGGATTAGTTGCATTCGTGGGGGTTTGCCATACGTTTCGCGAACCCACGAATGCAACGAATAGGGACCTATACGTTGCGGATTGTGCATTCTTTCACAATGTATGCACATCCCTAATATAAAGCTCTAAAATGGTTGAGTCAGGAGAAATGTCAGGAAGTATTTCTTCACAAAATGGATGGTAGATAAATGTAATGCCCTCCCACGATATGTAGTGAGGACAAGGATAGCAAGGGAATTCATAAGAGCATGGGATAAACACAGATGATTCCTAATAGCTAAATAATGGAGATGAAGAAAAGGATAACCTGTGTGGAAAGGAATAATCTGCAAAATACAACAATTACCCTAAGAGAATATTAATAAAACATTTTCTGGTCAAACTGGATGAAATGCTTGAGTCTTTTTCTGACTACATGTACTATGTTATTATGTTACTATATTAGGAGACTGAAAAGAGATAGTGGAAAACCCATAAAAACTAGATCTGCATTGAATCCAAATTACATAGCACAAACAAACCACATTTACTGATCGTGGAATCTGTTTACATTTATAGAGTCTGATTCTTGAATAGTGAGTGCATGGACTACTTACTGTTGCAGCAAATCTTTGTTGTAGAAGTCTTTTTTACATTTACTATTCTTCTTTGTGCCATATTGCAGATGCTGCTTGTTGCATTGATGAAAATCTGTTCCTACATGATTTACATTATTGCTTCCAGCATAATTCTCAGCTTCATAACACTTCCCTTTCTATTTAAAATATCTTATCTCAAACTCTATTCTTCCCTCAGGTGTAATAATTGCTTGCTGTTACATAGAGATCATTTCACAACCCTTATATAAGTAGCCTCAAGGGAATACTCATTTCTTCCAGAACATGATTGTTATTTCATGAAAGTCAGATTGCTAGGACTTCTCTGTAAACAAAAATTTGAACAACAAAAAAGTAAACATCTATTATACATTGCAAGTTTTGATAACAATGTATTTTCTATGTAAAACCTTAAGTGTTTTTTTACTCATGATTTCACTTATTTTTGTATGTCTGTAAAATTAGCTGTAAATTTGCATATCATATTTTCATGTTGGCTCTGCAGAATAAGTTTTATCTGAATTTTAAGAGAAATGAAAACCATAACATAGGTAACCAGAACTTCAACCTCTCCCTGCACTTTCCTTTTATAATAATTACTCCACACTCAATAAACATAATACCTGCTTAGAATCAAATAGGCTGCAGCTTTATTGCCAAACACATAACAATCAGCCAGAGCCAGCAGTAGCACCAAATAACTATCCCCAGTGTTCATCTGCCACAACCCCAGCAAGATGAACACCCCCGGGACACCCAGCCTGCAGGTCACAGGTAGTTCCAAGCCACATGATAGAAAATCCCCTGCCACAGCCCAGCAAGAAGCCTTCCATGGAACAACTGCGCCAATTAGAGATGTGAATCGTGTCCTCGATCGTCTTAACGATCAATTTCGGCTGGGAGGGGGAGGGAATCGTATTGTTGCCGTTTGGGTGTGTAAACTATCGTGAAAAATCGTTAAAATCGTGAGCCGGCACACTAAACCCCCCTAAAACCCACCCCGACCCTTTAAATTAAATCCCCCACCCTCCCGAACCCCCCCCAAATGCTTTAAATTACCTGGGGATCCGGCGGTGGTCCAGAACGGCGGCGGTCCGGAACGGCCCCCTCAATAGAATCGTGTTGTCTTCAGCCGGCGCCATTTTTCAAAATGGCCACCGCAAAATGGTGGCGGCCATAGACAAAAACGATTCGACGGAGGAGGTCGTTCCGGACCCCCGCTGGACTTTTGACAAGTCTTGTGGGGGTCAGGAGGCCCCCCCAAGCTGGCCAAAAGTTTCCTGGGAGTCCAGCGGGGTTCCGGGAGCGATTTCTTGCCGCGAATCGTTTTCGTACGGAAAATGGCGCCGGCAGGAGATCGACTGCAGGAGGTCGTTCAGCGGGGGTTCCGGACCGCCGCTGAACGACCTCCTGCACTCGATCTCCTGCCGGCGCCATTTTCCGTACGAAAACGATTCGCGCCAAGAAATCGGTCCCGGAACCCCGCTGGACTCCCAGGAAACTTTTGGCCAGCTTGGGGGGGCCTCCTGACCCCCACAAGACTTGCCAAAAGTCCAGCGGGGGTCCGGAACGACCTCCTCCGTCGAATCGTTTTTGTCTATGGCCGCCGCCATTTTGCGGCAGCCATTTTGAAAAATGGCGCCGGCTGAAGACAACACGATTCTATTGAGGGGGCCGTTCCGGACCGCCGCCGTTCTGGACCACCGCCGGATCCCCAGGTAATTTAAAGCATTGGGGGGGGGGGTTTGGGAGGGTGGGGGATTTAATTTAAAGGGTCGGGGGTGGGTTTTAGGGGTTTTTAGTGTGCCGGTTTTCCTGTCCTCCCCCTTCCCCCGATTTACGATTTTTTAACGATAAATCGGGGGAATTGCTATTGTATCGTGGCCCTAATGATTTTTTGATGATTTAAAATA
Organism: Rhinatrema bivittatum; assembly: GCF_901001135.1. Classification (NCBI taxonomy): domain Eukaryota; kingdom Metazoa; phylum Chordata; class Amphibia; order Gymnophiona; family Rhinatrematidae; genus Rhinatrema; species Rhinatrema bivittatum. The sequence goes on along the minus strand of NW_021820917.1, from coordinate 103,228 downwards.
TATCGGACGATATTTTAAATCGTCAAAAAACGATTCACATCCCTAGCGCCAATTGCTCCAGGACTAGAATTTCTAGACCTAACCATACAATCAAGTCAGCAAACCCTTCAACATACTGCTGAAACTTTAAGCTAGCTCAGGTAATTCACCACAGGCACATGCAGATGGAATCTATCCTGTGCTCCTCACAGATGCAGCCCTGATTCTTAAAACAGTAAACTCTACTAGATCTCCTAAATTGAATTAATCAACAAATCCTGCCCTACAAAAGACAGATGAACTCCATCATCCCAGAAGACAGCTACCCAAATCCCAAGAACATTCATGTTTAATATGTCATCCACTCAGCAAACACAACCAAGAACCAATCTTTTGATTAGTCTTAGCCCTGCTACACCTCCAAACAGCTCGTTCCACTTTAGCAAACCTCAGAATAATATCTGACCGCATTAGTTAACCAGGCAGAAATTATCATTAAGTCCTTCTGAACAATGTTAATGAACCAGCAATTAGTCAATTTATCTCAATCGTTCCCTTCAAAATATAATCAACATTACTGTCTGAACCTTCCATCGTGGACAGTACTGCATGCACATTATCAGTTCATCCAATATCATCCCACACTGACCAAACAGTGGACAGTCACACCATGCATTCATGCATGCTTATGCACCCAAATGATGTACAAATGCTCAACTATTCACACTATCCAGACTGGGATATCTGCCTCCACTCCCACAAAGGACTCAAATATCCAGGAATATGATGGGCTGTCCTCCAACAGACAATAAGTAGACATCTATAAAGGAAGAAGCCACCCAATGCAACCGAACAACCTTTAACTGTATCAAACCTCATAAAAGAAAGCTCCTTCTGATAAGAGACTTAATCATTAGAGGAACATATTTGGGATCTCTTTTCATAGGCAACAGAAAAATGACATGCCTTCCAGGATCTTCAGCTAGTTGAAATGCAAACCAGGTAATTGGTGCAATTATAGAAGAAAGTAAAAACTATAATATCAATGTTATCATACATCTGGGGACCAACGACCTCACTAGAAACAGTATCCAAGCAGTACAGAAAGATTTCCAGTGTCTGGAGAAGAAGATTAAATGCATGGTAAATAATATTTCCTTTTCTGAAATATTACCTGTTCACAGAAAGGAAAAGGAAAGTATATGCCAGAAAGAAAATTTCAATTCATGGCTCAAAAAATGGTGTAAAGAAAGTAGATTTGGATACATTGGAGGCTGGCATCATGTATGGAGCAAAAAATGACTATACGATAAAGATGGCCTACATTTGAAAGCAGCAGGAAGGAAATCCTAAGTGAGAAATTCCAGTCATAGATCATCAAGGATGGGGTGGCAGAAGGTGGCCAGTGAAATTGGAATGGATTCCCAAAAAATACAGGAAACGAGAGTACATAATAACAAAATCAGTCAGCTCTACATTCAGTGCTTAAGCAAAGGAGCAGAAAAGATGACTGAAGAGAAGCAAATCAAGGGAGCAAAGCTGGAAAATTATGACCACAAATGCTCGAGCCTGGGCAACAAAATCCCAGATCTGCAGGTCCTAATGGCAAAGGAAGACTTGGACATTGTTGCAATTATGGAGACATGTTTCATGGATTCTTATGACTGGGATAGCCATCCCAGGCTCTAACTTTTTAAGGAAAGACAGAGAGGATAGAAAAGGGGGAGGAGTATGTCAAAAACAATATCAATGCAACCAAAATGCAAGGGATGTGGGGTAGGGAGGAAACATTATGGGCTATCCTAAAACAATATTATGGTTCTTCCATTTACACTGGTGTGGTCTACAGGCCTTCCAAACAAACTGAAGGTCTGGATAGAGCTCTGGTGAAAGACATCTAAAAGGTGGGAAAGAAGAGAGAAGTATAGATCATTGGAGATTTTAATCTGCTGGATATGGATTGGAGTATCTCTTCTGTGGAAGCTGCAATAAGTAGAGAGATAATGGATGCCCTTCAAAGGGCTCTGCTCAAACAAATGGTAATGGAACCCATGAGGGAGGGTGTGATACTCGACCGGGTGCTCACTAATGGGAATAATATCTCCAATGTCCAGACAGGTGCCCTCCTAAGCATCAGTTTTCATCAAATGGTATAGTTTTATATTGCAAATAAATTACAGAGAAGTCACATGAAGACCTGGGTTCTGAATTTCAAAAATACAGACTTTGACAAAATGGGGATGTACCTGGAGAAAGAATTAGAAGACTAGAAGAAAATGGGTGAGATGGAACAACAAGCAAAAGGTTAAGCAGAAGAAAGGATTGCCAAAGAGGTAAACAGAGGTGAAAAAATAATTTTCATGTATACCAGATAAAGAAGGAATGCCCAAAGTGGTACAGAGGAGCTGAAACATAGCAAAAAAAAGGTGTAGTGGCAGATGAAGAAATTGAAGAGCATGTTTGCTTACCGTAAACAGTGTTTTCCATAGATAGCAGATGAATTACCCATGCTGTCTGGGTACGTCCTCCATGCCACTAGGTGGTGGAGCTCTCTAAGATCACCAACGCCTTTTAGTGAGGCATTCCCTCTTGTATCTTCCCCTGTTTTCCTGAGGGTGAAATATTCTGCTCAGTTTGTCTGCTCTGGAGTTGTTGATTCCCAGTAAGTACATGGCTTGCAGGTAGATTCCTTTGCTGTGAGCCCATTCTAGGATCTCGACAGCTTCTTTGCAAAGGCTCCATGAACCTGACCCTCCTTCTTTGTTTATATAAAACATCACCACTTGGTTGTCTGTGTAAATCATGACAACTTGGTCCCAGAGGGTGTGTTCGATCATTTGAAGGGCATTGCGGATAGCACGAAGTTCCAGGAGGTTTATGTGTTGATTCCATTCTTGTTTGAACCATAAACCCTGAGTCTGTAGGTTGGTAAGATGAGCTCACCAACCTGTGGTAGAGGCATCTGTGGTGAGTACTATTTTCATGCTGATTGTTAAAGTCACAGGAGTGGATAGTGGGCTTAGGAACTGAGTCCATTGATTCATTAGACCCCATTGTAAGCGACAGACATGTAGTCGCATATGCGGGATGACATAGGTGGACGCTGCCATATGTCCTAGTATGGTTAGGATTTGACAGGCTGGAGCCATTGTTGAGTGTAATAGGCAATGGGCTAGTGTAGTTAGAGCCAGTGTTCGAGTTTGTGGCAGGAAAGCCTTGTCCCGAATGGTGTCGATGTGCACTCCAATGAATTGCAAGGTTTGAGTAGGTTGCAAATTGGATTTTTTGTAGTTTATCAGAAGGCCTAGATTGTCTAGGCAGGTTATTGTGCAAATTAAGTTGTCTTGCAGAAGAGTTGGATCGGGGGCTACTAGTAGCCAGTCATCTAGGTAAGGAAATATCTGAACCCCCTGTTGACAGAGGTGTGCCACCACTACCACTAGACATTTTGTGAAGACCCTGGGGGTGGAGGAGAGGCTGAACAGGAGTACTTTGTACTGAAAGTGTCTATCTTCCACTTGAAAACAGAGGTAACCACAGGATTTGGGATGCATTGGTATGTGGGCATATGCATCCTTTAAATCCAGCGAGCACATCCAGGCCTTGGGTCAGAGGAAAGGAAGAATGGATTTGAGAGAAGTCATTTTGAACTTCTCTCTCCATAAGTGTTTGTTGAGGGAGCTTAGGTCCAGAATTGGTTGAAGCCCTCCAGATTTCTTGGGAATGAGGAAGTATTGTGAATAAAACCCCTTTTGATACTGGGAAGGAGTTAGCTCTCGTATGCACTGTTGTTGAAGTAGTTGGTTGATCTCTTGAAAAAGAGGTCCCTGATATGCACTATGATGTTTTATGGAAACTCAATGTGGGAGAGTTGGGAGGGATGCAAAGTTGAGAGAATAACTTTCCTTTATTATGGTCAGGACTCAAAGATTGGATGTTATTTTGTTCCGTGCTGGGAGAAATAGGGATAGCCATCCCCCTACTTTTGTTGTCGGTAGTGGTGGCAAGGGTAGTCCTAAAAACTCTGCTGGTTTTTAGGGGGATGAGAGTCTGTGGTTTGGCGTGGTTGGCGGAGTGCATGAGGGTGTTGGCAGGGACCCTGCTGCTAGTAAGGCTGTTGGTGGCTGGGCTGATATGGTGGAGGCCAGTAAGATTTATAAGGCCGATATGTGTGCCTAGGGTAAGTAGGTTTTCTTAAGAGGCAAATTGGCACCAAGACGATGAGCCTTCATATGGTGAGGTCAAAGATAGTACTGCCACCTTTTGCTCTTTAAGTTTTGCTACTGTCTCAGTGAGCCTGTCACCGAACAGGTTGTCTGGGCTACAGGGAAGATTAGCTAGCTTGTCGTGCACATCTTCCCTTATGGCACTTGTCGTGCACATCTTCCCTTATGGCACTTGCCTTCAACCATGTCAGTCTTCTTGCCACTATGGCATTAGCCATGGTTTTTGCCGAGGTTTCAAATCCCTCATAGATGTCGCAGGCCCTCCTCCATGTCTTAAAATTCTTGAGGGGTTCTAGCCTCTGTAGAACCACCTTGTAATAGTGGTTTTAGGGATTGCAGACATTTCAGATTTAGTGCGCACAATCAAATGTACAAATGGTAATGCTATTAGTTGGTAAATGTTTGATCAAACAACCATGTGTTTAAGCTCTTTTAAAGATTTTAGTATCCATTATCAACCTGAGTTTTCTGGCATAGTATTCCAAATTATTGGACCTGCTACTGAAATTGCATGTTCGTGTACTTCTCCTAGATGTGCTCGATGGACAGTTGAAACAGCAAGTAGGCCTTTGTTTGACAATTTCAGCATTCTTTGAGGAGTGTATACATGAAGTGCAGCACCTAACCATGAAACATTATCATCTGAATTGATTTTATGGATAGTTCTTAATATTTTATATTGAATTCTGAACTGTACTTGGAGCCAGTATGAAGAAGACAAGGTAGGAGTAATATGGTCATATTTTGAGTAACCAGTTAGAACATGGGCAGAAGAATTTTACAATAACTGCAGCAACCTTATTGTACAATCTGGTAAACCTAACATCAGAGAATTACAATAGTCAAAGCCTGAGAATATTAATTGCTGCAATACTGTCCTAAAGTAATTGGGTTCTTCTTTTTAAGTCTTTTTTTAAAATTATTTTACAGTATATTCCAAACTTAGTTATATAGAAAAAATAAAACTAGTATTCTGGGTTTCATGAACCTAATCTTTTCTTCACAAGGAAATCAAGCTTTCAAAGTCGCAGATGTATCAAACTTTTTCTCCAGTGCAAAAACTATTTGACATTAATTCATGAAAATATACCAGTATTTTCAATGAAAAAATATGGGTGTAAAATCTGGGCAATTTTTCAGTGGAGTAACAGCTTGATACAGTTCCAAAAAATATGCTATCCTGGGTCTGGGGGTAGGATATTATCTTCCTGCAAGCATGTTGGCACTTGCTGGGACACTGTGGATTCATATACTGGATTGTTTGTTTTGTGTTACTTACAAAAGGCTTGGTGTAGCTTTCTGCCTTCTTCTAAAGTATTCATAATGCCAGTTGTACCATCCTAGGATACAAATTTTTAAAACTTCCTCAATAATTAATCACTCTTCTGTTTTGCTGGGAATGGAACTGGATCGCTCACAATAAAGAGTGTAATGTGTATACTACATGACTCAAAGCAATAAAACCCATGTTAAAAAATGTTTAGCATGTGACTCACTAGAAATGTAAATTGCAATGTGTTATACAATAATTAATGTTATGCCATAAATACTAGCGAGTTCTCATAAATTGTAGACATAACATTATCATGTTAGGACTGGTTAGCAGGCATATTCCCCCCTTTCCCCTAGTGGCTACATTCTTTCCCAAGTGACAGAACACCCTACCCTGAGTGACAGCATCCATCACTCTGAGTTTCATCCTTACTTCCCCAGCAGGAAGCCCCAAAGGGCAAGATGGATGTCAGTCTTGCTGTTTATGTCACTATTGGCCATTGAATGACAGGCAACTGAGTAGTTGCTATTTTGTTTTTATTTTTCTATGATTAGTTTACTTTAGCTCAGTTTTTTAATTTGCATTTTAGTATGTTTCATTTTTTATTATGAGTGTTTATTTGTAAACCACGTTTATTGTTTGTATATTGTTTATGCGGTATATAAATGTGTTAAATAAATAAATAATACCAATAGGCACTCTTTATTTTTTTGTTTCTATATGTTTCTATGTTTCAAGTATCTGGCCACATTACAGTTAACAAACTAATATGGAGTCTGTTACAACTTAGCTTTCTCTTTCAATTTCAGATGAAAAAGAATTGGGCAGTTCAAGATAGGCTGGTTATTTACATTCAGACAACATCCAACAAGGCTTTGATCTGTGCAGTCTGGGTAAACAAGCATCGGGGTAACTTGCTTGATGCGGCAGTTACTACCCTTTAACCATTAAGCCTTATGCTCACCTTTGATGCAACTCCAGCATTACTCTCTGCATCAATGACAGGGGATGGTAGGACATTTGAATCAAACAGTTACCAAGGGCCCTGAACTTGGTGGTTGATGAAACAGATAAGTATGGGAAAATAAGTGTGGGAGCTTGCTGGGCAGACTAGAGGGGCCGATTGGTCCTTTTCTGCCGTCATTTCTGTGATTTTGTTTCTATGTTTCACCACTATCAAACAATGTCCTTTTTGCCCTTAAACAGTAGGTCTCTCCAGAATGAAGTCTTAATTCTAGAGGCATGACAGGAGGGATGGAGGTTTTTGCTGGGGGGGGGGGGGGAGGGAGTGGATGCAGTTTGGGGGCAAATCCTGTCACTAGCTGTGGGAATGAAATTGCCCTCTGCTTATCAGTCCTTTCATGTTCAGGTCAGTTAGCATGGGATTGAAGTGGGAGGAGGGATTTGCAGAGGTAGTGAACCTGGTAAAAATGTTAACATCTGATCCAAGGCAGATATTAACTTTTCTGGCTTTACTGAGCCCATGGAAATTAAACAAGTGTGAAAAGTATACCACCACTTTTTCCACGAGTCTTATAAATCCTAATTTGAACATAAGAAATTGCCATGCTGGGTCAGACCAAGGGTCCATCAAGTCCAGCATCCTGTTTCCAACTGAGGTCAAACCAGGCCACAAGAACCTGGCAAGTACCCAAATACTAAGAAGATCTGATGCTGATAACGCAATTCACAGCAGTGGCTATTCCCTAAGTAAACTTGATTAATATCAGTTAATGGACTTTGCTTATGATAGCCCTTCATTTGCATATGGATATGCACTAATTCCAGCACTTACACATTTCAACCAGTCCTTTGTCATACTACTATGCATGTTAAGGCCCTTAGGATGCGAAGGCCATTATATGTTTTCCATATCTCCCCTTCCCTGATCTTCTCCTTTACTTCCTCATTCTTCTGAATTCCTTTTTAAACATCTATAATCCCCTTTCTCAGTGCACTCCCTGAAAAAAACATAGAAACATAGAAATGGTGGCAGAAAAGGACCGATGGTCCATCCAGTCTGCCCAGCAAGCTTCCCATGGTAGTATCTCTCATGTATCAGTCAGTTTTGCTTGATGTGCTTTGCTTATGAACTTGGCCGTAGAATAATTTCTGTGTTTTTTTTTTTCTTAATGTCTGAGCATCAGTACCCCAGACTGTAAAAAGCTTACGGCTCATGGTGGTTGTTCCTGAATCCAAATTTCTCTTTCCTTTCAGACCCCACATTCCTCCTTTGAAGCAGAGAGCAATGTTGCAGTTGCATCAAAAGTATCAAGGCTTATTAGCTTGAAAGAGTCAAGGAAGCCACGTTCAGATATACTGAAAACTAGACTTGGTTATGGCAGGTGCCTTCTCCTCTGCTACAGAAAAAAAAAAAAACTGATTGCAAATCCAGATTAAGGATTCTTCAGTGGGGGTTAGCTAAATCTGTCACACCCAAGTTGATCACCACATAGTCTCTCAATAATTAAGTCCACAGAACAGGTGCTGTTTCAAACTAAAATTATTCTGTATTAAAGTTAAAAAATAAGTATAGCAGTACAGAAGTGCAAAAAACATATAAGAAACTGTTCTTTACGAAAACCAATGTTATATTGACCCAAATAGTCAGAGAAAAATCACATGACGTCATGCTGCTTAAGTAAAACAGGTGGCAATTGGATTTCTGATGATTATCCATCCCCTTTTGCTCTTTAGAACTTTATCTCAACACAGAACTTTCTTTCTTCCATTATTTATGTATCTGGTTGTTGCATTCAACCTCACAGAAGAGTCTTCACAATGGACTAGGGAAAGTCACCCTCTGTAAAAATTTGGAAGGTGAGTCTTTCTGAGCATCCATTCCAACTTTCAAGCACCACACACAAGGAAAAGTATAGAAGATTAGATGGAACCAAAAGATATTCCAACTTTTATTATGTATACTAGCACCCAACTAGATGGGAGCTGCACAGCCAGAAAAGACAGGAGCAAGAATGAAAAGTGTCTAGCATAAAACCCACACATTTCAATTAATTTGAGCACCCTTTCCTATATACATAACACCCTTTCCCCTTCTCTGAGGTGATATAATCATCCAGTTTCTAGTGCTGTCCACAATTCCCCCCTGGTCTTTTCAGGCCCACACTCTCAACTGATGGCTTTAAAGGCCATACATTAGTCTGAGCCCTTGAAGGGCCAAGAGCATTGTCCTCTTGGCCCATCAAGGGCTCTGGCAGGGTGAGTATGTCTGGAGCTAAAAGATGCACCTGTACCTTTTGAACAACAGTATACTTAGCATTAGGAACTTTTATAGTCTCATGAAGCACTCCAATGTTTGACGACAAGTAGCCTTTCAGTTGATCAATGTGATGAATCCAGCTCTGTTCATCAGTTGTCTGAACTTTCAAAGACAGAGATCCAGTGATCGAAATGAAGCAGGGACTCACTTTGGTCCAGCCCATAACCTCTAGCAAACACTGGGACTTATACTGTAGATGAGCCCAGGGAGAAGTCTAACTCTTGTTCCTGCTTGTGTTGCAATTCTGCAGGACTGAGATGGTCTAAACATATAAGAACATAAGAACATAAGAACATGCCATATTGGGTCAGACCAAGGGTCCATCAAGCCCAGCATCCTGTTTCCAACAGTGGCCAATCCAGGCCATACGAATCTGGCAAGTACCCAAAAACTAAGTCTATTCCATGTTACTGTTGCTAGTAATAGCAGTGGCTGTTTTCTAAGTCAACTTAATTAATAGCAGGTAATGGACTTCTCCTCCAAGAACTTATCCAATCCTTTTTTAAACACAGCTATACTAACTGCACTAACCACATCCTCTGGCAACAAATTCCAGAGTTTAATTGTGCGTTGAGTGAAAAAGAACTTTCTCCGATTTGTTTTAAATGTGCCACATGCAAACTTCTTGGAGTGCCCCCTTGTCTTTCTATTATCTGAAAGAGTAAATAACCGATTCACATCTACCCGTTCTAGACCTCTCATGATTTTAAACACATCTATCATATCCCCCCTCAGTCGTCTCTTCTCCAAGCTGAAAAGTCCTTACCTCTTTAGTCTTTCCTCATAGGGGAGCTGTTCCATTCCCCTTATCATTTTGGTCGCCCTTCTCTGTACCTTCTCCATCGCAATTATATCTTTCTTGCGATGCGGCGACCAGAATTGTACACAGTATTCAAGGGGCGGTCTCACCATAGAGCGATACAGAGGCATTATGACATTTTCCATTTTATTCACCATTCCCTTTCTAATAATTCCCAACATTCTGTTTGCTTTTTTGACTGCTGCAGCACACTGAACCTATAATTTCAATCTAAGCATTGTTTTCAGGCATTGTCCCATAAGCAGTTTTGTTGGACTGACAACTATAGTTGGACAAGACATGACATGTTACAAGATGAAGAATCAGACAAGCCTAGTAGGCCAATCTCTTTCATTATTCTCTTTAATGCCTCTTTTGTTGATTGGTCCAAATACATTCATATCCCTGGGAACTAGTGGTCCCCTCAGCCCCTCTCCTACCCCGAATCTGAAAAAAGGCCCTGGCTGTCTGGAGGGAAACCTGGACATAAACCCCCACCCAAACACTACATACCTCCACAATTCATCAGTGGGGTTGTGGAGACCAGAACACCCCCTTGCTCTAGGCCCAGTCAATACCATACTTCAAAATGACAGAGATCAGCCAGTTCCCCTGTCATGTGATTGAGGAAATAACCCACCAGACACTACATGATAGGGGAACTGTCTGGTCAGTGCCATTTTGAAATATGTCATCGAACAGGCCTGGAGCTAGGGGGGCACACTGGGCCCCTACTAAATCTCAATAATGACTTTTGGAGGTACAGATGGTTCTGGGCTGAGGGTAAAGCTGCCCTTCTGGACCACAAGGACCTTTTTCAGGTTGAGGTGTGGGGAATGGGCTAGGTTCTAGGGGAACCACTAGACCGCAGGAATATGAATGTATTTAGCCTAGCGGAGGGGGACTGAGATGTGTTGGTGCCTCAGGCGGGGGTCTGTGTAGTATAAATAGGGAAGGGGTTTGGGCAACATCATGAATTTTAAAGGTTCTTTTTCTTTACCTGTGGGGATTACCATCACCTCTACGGTGGAGAAGATGAGGGGGTGGTGGTCGTGAAAGATCCTGGGGGCTTTTGTTATCTTTTTTGGAAGGTATAGGTTTGGGCCATTCAGCCATTTAACTAACATCATGGGGGCAACAGGAAGGCCTATCAAGTCGTAAAAAATTGAAATTTGGAGAGGATATGCCACCACCAGCTATGTCTCTAACAGACCTTGTTGTGTTGGAGGTGTGGGAAAGGGAAGGCATTAATAGCACTAGCAGGGCACCTTCAGTACCTTTTGGAAGTAAAATGCAAGTGTTAAAACCTAAAACACCAGCAGCACAATTCATTAGTATAGATAAGGCAGTAAAAGCAGTTTTGTCAGCTTCTGATACTGAAGCAGAAGAATCTCACTTTAAAGGACTTCCTGAATAAGAGTTTGGAGAACTGTTAATTGAAGACCCTTTATTAGGAAGATTAGTCAGTAATGTATTAAACCTCTACTTTAATAATGGAGGAGAGAGAGGCAGGAATTGATTATAGCGAGGGAGAGCAGATCACACTGACAGTGCAGGAACAGAGAATGAGCAAATCCTCTGCCACAGTTTTTCAAGGTCCATCTGTCTCCACTGCCACTTCAGTGCCAGCAACATCCTCCCCCACAGATGCAGACAGAGGCAAGGATCACATAAGAAATATGTGATCTGGAGGCATTTTCAAATGAGGACCCTTGCTTTACTCGTAATTTGTGCAAAGAATATCAGCCAAGGGAAGCAACTGGGCCATTTAAGTAATTCTGGGATGGAGCATCACCTGAATAAGCAACATCCCCTTCAATATTCAGCTGGGAATGGTAGTATCAGTAGTCAGGAGACCCCCTTCTGCAAGTCAGATGACACTTTGAAAAGGGGATAAGTGTTCCTCAAGCTGCTTCTAGGTCTTTGACTCCTTCTAATAGTTAGGTGGTAAGCCAGCAGCAGCAGTTCCCAGCTATATGTCGGAAAAGCCAACAATGGAGGAAATGGGGTAGTGTTTGGTCACACTTTCACATGGAAAGAGGCAGGCAGCATCCAAAGTGGTGACCAAGAGCATTGATGACATGATCACTTTAGACGATCAGCCCTGCTGGTAGTGGAGAATGTGGTTTCAGGCATTTGTTGCAGGTGTTAGCGCTAAACTATAAAGTGCCCTCCAGGGCCATTTTTAGTAGAAAGGTAATCCCAATTTGTACAATCGTTGCTGTAGCTGCATCCAGATACTGTGGCAAAGGCACAGGGAAGCAGTGTGCATTTCACTAGCAACATCTAGACATCCATAAAAGCCTCATACTCCTTCCTCTCTCTGATGGACCTGGCTGAGGTAAGGGTAGGCAGCTCCACAGAGGACAGAGTATCAGAGTGCAGGTAGGCTTTGCTGCACACTCACCTGGTGGATAGGGCCTATACCTCGGCCAATATTTTTGGAACCATTTGAGAAATGCTGGAGGGCTGGTAGCTCGATGAGAGAGCCAGAAGTCAAAATGCAGGGTTCTTTGTTACTGACAAATGCTCTGACATGGTAAGGGCAGTATCTGATGGGGCATATCAGGGTGCAAAATGCTTTATTTACACTCTGCATCTAACAATGAGAGAGGCTCTGGGGTTGAGATCCAGCGACCCAGAGAATGTCTACCTACATGACTTAATAGACAAGTGTAGGAAAATAGCCGGGCAGTTCCACCAAAGTGTGAAGGTAGGGCAGCTTCTCTGTAAAAAGTGAGTATTTTGCAATGTCTCACAAGCATCTCATTCACTATGTGGGCACCTGCTTGAATTGTGCCTACATGATGCTGCAGAGGCTAGTGAAGCAGCAGACACCCCTGCATGATCTGTCTATGAAATGGAGATAAAGTGTGAGGGTGCCCTAAGGCATTATGATTGGGTAGCTAAGAGAAAGCTTGTGAAAATCCTGAAGCCCTTTAAGGATGCCATAAAGTAGCTGAATGCCAGAAGTGCCATTTTGGGAGATGTCATCCCCATAGTAAAACTCCTGTGTGAAAAGATGGAAGGCTTTCGACAAGAAGAAAGAATGAGACTTGAGGGGTCTGCAGTCCTTGGAAAAGCAGGTGACAGAGATACTAGGACCTCAGACCAGAAACCCAACATAAATGCTTGCTACATTATGTGTTCCTCGTGTGAAAGGGAGGCTTGCCCTGCAGATCAAGAATCTGACATATATGATGAGCATACTGACAGAGGAGGTCTGTCAACTAGAGCATTAGAGGTTAAGGCAGAGGAGTGATGTAGTATAGGAGGAAGTACCATTATTGGGCAGGTCAGACAATAGTGAAAGTCAGAGCAGCACCCTGTCATTGACACCTAGCACGCCTTCTTTCACTATAAAACATCAAAGCAAGGTTACCCCAAAACAATTTTCACTTCTGAAAGCAGCAGGGAAGAAAGATACACATCTAACAGAAGTAAGGGAAATAGCAGCTCAAATCTCTGTGATGTGCTATCTTACAGAGACCATCAAGAACATGAACATAGCTGTTTTCTTTATTTTTTATCTTTTAAAAATGCTAGAAGCGCTATATTTATGCTTTTAGTATTTTTACTGATTTATTACTTGTTTTATTATATTTTACTTTTTAACAGCTAATGTGTTTTTTTGTAACTTTCATTCTTTTAATTATTTTAGCTGTTAATTATTTTATAACTGATTGTAATTTCATCGCTTTTATATATTTATTGAAATGTTAACCGCTGTGAAAGCTATGCTGAGACAACGGTATATAAATGACAAATAAACCTTAAACCTTAAACATAGATGTGCTAGCATATTGGTCCCACAAGTCCAGCATCTGACCAGAACCAGTAAGAATGGCTCAGCACTATCTCTCTTGCCCACCAACAAGTGTACCCTTCAAAAGAGTGCTTTTAGTGACAGGGAACATTGTAAGCCCTCATTGCTCCAGGCTGCCACACCTGAAGGTAAAACTAGTGTTTCTGAAAATGAATCTGCATTTGCTTGGGTTTCCATGTTTCCCATGCAAGTGGCAAGATGAACGAAAGGAATTAAAGGTCTTGTAGCTGTTCTGCCTGTGTGCCTGCTAGAGATGTGAATCGTGTCCTCGATCGTCTTAACGATCGATTTCGGCTGGGAGGGGGAGGGAATCGTATTGTTGCCGTTTGGGTGTGTAAAGTATCGTGAAAATCGTTAAAATCGTGAGCCGGCACACTAAAACCCCCTAAAACCCACCCCCGACCCTTTAAATTAAATCCCCCACCCTCCCGAACCCCCCCCAAATGCTTTAAATTACCTGGGGATCCAGTGGCGGTCTGTAATGGCGGCGGTCCGGAACGGCCCCCTCAATTGAATCGTGTTGTCTTCAGCCGGCGCCATTTTCCAAAATGGCGGCGCAAAATGGCGGCGGCCATAGACCAACACGATTCGACTGCAGGAGGTCCTTCCGGACCCCCGCTGGACTTTTGGCAAGTCTTGTGGGGGTCAGGAGGCCCCCCCAAGCTGGCCAAAAGTTCCTGGGGGTCCAGCGGGGTTCCGGGAGCGATTTCCTGCCGCGAATCGTTTTCCGTACGGAAAATGGCGCCGGCAGGAGATCGACTGCAGGAGGTCGTTCAGCGGTGGTCCGGAACCCCCGCTGAACGACCTCCTGCAGTCGATATCCTGCCGGCGCCATTTTCCGTACGGAAAACGATTCGCGGCAGGAAATCGCTCCCGGAACCCCGCTGGACCCCCAGGACCTTTTGGCCAGCTTGGGGGGGCCTCCTGACCCCCACAAGACTTGCCAAAAGTCCAGCGGGGGTCTGGAAGGACCTCCTGCAGTCGAATCGTGTTGGTCTATGGCCGCCGCCATTTTGCGCCGCCATTTTGGAAAATGGCGCCGGCTGAAGACAACACGATTCAATTGAGGGGGGCCGTTCCGGACCGCCGCCATTACAGACCGCCACTGGATCCCCAGGTAATTTAAAGCATTTGGGGGGGGTTCGGGAGGGTGGGGGATTTAATTTAAAGGGTCGGGGGTGGGTTTTAGGGGGTTTTAGTGTGCCGGCTCACGATTTTAACGATTTTCACGATACTTTACACACCCAAACGGCAACAATACGATTCCCTCCCCCTCCCAGCCGAAATCGATCGTTAAGACGATCGAGGACACGATTCACATCTCTAGCAGGCACACAGGCAGAACAGCTACAAGACCTTTAATTCCTTTCGTTCATCTTGCCACTTGCATGGGAAACATGGAAACCCAAGCAAATGCAGATTCATTTTCAGAAACACTAGTTTTACCTTCAGGTGTGGCAGCCTGGAGCAATGAGGGCTTACAATGTTCCCTGTCACTAAAAGCACTCTTTTGAAGGGTACACTTGTTGGTGGGCAAGAGAGATAGTGCTGAGCCATTCTTACTGGTTCTGGTCAGATGCTGGACTTGTGGGACCAATATGCTAGCACATCTATGTTTAAGGTTTAAGGTTTATTTGTCATTTATATACCGTTGTCTCAGCATAGCTTTCACAGCGGTTAACATTTCAATAAATATATAAAAGCGATGAAATTACAATCAGTTATAAATAATTAACAGCTAAAATAATTAAAAGAATGAAAGTTACAAAAAAACACATTAGCTGTTAAAAAGTAAAATATAATAAAACAAGTAATAAATCAGTAAAAATACTAAAAGCATAAATATAGCGCTTCTAGCATTTTTAAAAGATAAAAAATAAAGAAAACAGCTATGTTCATGTTCTTGATGGTCTCTGTAAGATAGCACATCACAGAGATTTGAGCTGCTATTTCCCTTACTTCTGTTAGATGTGTATCTTTCTTCCCTGCTGCTTTCAGAAGTGAAAATTGTTTTGGGGTAACCTTGCTTTGATGTTTTATAGTGAAAGAAGGCGTGCTAGGTGTCAATGACAGGGTGCTGCTCTGACTTTCACTATTGTCTGACCTGCCCAATAATGGTACTTCCTCCTATACTACATCACTCCTCTGCCTTAACCTCTAATGCTCTAGTTGACAGACCTCCTCTGTCAGTATGCTCATCATATATGTCAGATTCTTGATCTGCAGGGCAAGCCTCCCTTTCACACGAGGAACACATAATGTAGCAAGCATTTATGTTGGGTTTCTGGTCTGAGGTCCTAGTATCTCTGTCACCTGCTTTTCCAAGGACTGCAGACCCCTCAAGTCTCATTCTTTCTTCTTGTCGAAAGCCTTCCATCTTTTCACACAGGAGTTTTACTATGGGGATGACATCTCCCAAAATGGCACTTCTGGCATTCAGCTACTTTATGGCATCCTTAAAGGGCTTCAGGATTTTCACAAGCTTTCTCTTAGCTACCCAATCATAATGCCTTAGGGCACCCTCACACTTTATCTCCATTTCATAGACAGATCATGCAGGGGTGTCTGCTGCTTCACTAGCCTCTGCAGCATCATGTAGGCACAATTCAAGCAGGTGCCCACATAGTGAATGAGATGCTTGTGAGACATTGCAAAATACTCACTTTTTACAGAGAAGCTGCCCTACCTTCACACTTTGGTGGAACTGCCCGGCTATTTTCCTACACTTGTCTATTAAGTCATGTAGGTAGACATTCTCTGGGTCGCTGGATCTCAACCCCAGAGCCTCTCTCATTGTTAGATGCAGAGTGTAAATAAAGCATTTTGCACCCTGATATGCCCCATCAGATACTGCCCTTACCATGTCAGAGCATTTGTCAGTAACAAAGAACCCTGCATTTTGACTTCTGGCTCTCTCATCGAGCTACCAGCCCTCCAGCATTTCTCAAATGGTTCCAAAAATATTGGCCGAGGTATAGGCCCTATCCACCAGGTGAGTGTGCAGCAAAGCCTACCTGCACTCTGATACTCTGTCCTCTGTGGAGCTGCCTACCCTTACCTCAGCCAGGTCCATCAGAGAGAGGAAGGAGTATGAGGCTTTTATGGATGTCTAGATGTTGCTAGTGAAATGCACACTGCTTCCCTGTGCCTTTGCCACAGTATCTGGATGCAGCTACAGCAACGATTGTACAAATTGGGATTACCTTTCTACTAAAAATGGCCCTGGAGGGCACTTTATAGTTTAGCGCTAACACCTGCAACAAATGCCTGAAACCACATTCTCCACTACCAGCAGGGCTGATCGTCTAAAGTGATCATGTCATCAATGCTCTTGGTCACCACTTTGGATGCTGCCTGCCTCTTTCCATGTGAAAGTGTGACCAAACACTACCCCATTTCCTCCATTGTTGGCTTTTCCGACATATAGCTGGGAACTGCTGCTGCTGGCTTACCACCTAACTATTAGAAGGAGTCAAAGACCTAGAAGCAGCTTGAGGAACACTTATCCCCTTTTCAAAGTGTCATCTGACTTGCAGAAGGGGGTCTCCTGACTACTGATACTACCATTCCCAGCTGAATATTGAAGGGGATGTTGCTTATTCAGGTGATGCTCCATCCCAGAATTACTTAAATGGCCCAGTTGCTTCCCTTGGCTGATATTCTTTGCACAAATTACGAGTAAAGCAAGGGTCCTCATTTGAAAATGCCTCCAGATCACATATTTCTTATGTGATCCTTGCCTCTGTCTGCATCTGTGGGGGAGGATGTTGCTGGCACTGAAGTGGCAGTGGAGACAGATGGACCTTGAAAAACTGTGGCAGAGGATTTGCTCATTCTCTGTTCCTGCACTGTCAGTGTGATCTGCTCTCCCTCGCTATAATCAATTCCTGCCTCTCTCTCCTCCATTATTAAAGTAGAGGTTTAATACATTACTGACTAATCTTCCTAATAAAGGGTCTTCAATTAACAGTTCTCCAAACTCTTATTCAGGAAGTCCTTTAAAGTGAGATTCTTCTGCTTCAGTATCAGAAGCTGACAAAACTGCTTTTACTGCCTTATCTATACTAATGAATTGTGCTGCTGGTGTTTTAGGTTTTAACACTTGCATTTTACTTCCAAAAGGTACTGAAGGTGCCCTGCTAGTGCTATTAATGCCTTCCCTTTCCCACACCTCCAACACAACAAGGTCTGTTAGAGACATAGCTGGTGGTGGCATATCCTCTCCTGCCGCGAATCGTTTTCCGTACGGAAAATGGCGCCGGCAGGATATCGACTGCAGGAGGTCGTTCAGCGGGGGTTCCGGACCACCGCTGAACGACCTCCTGCAGTCGATCTCCTGCCGGCGCCATTTTCCGTACGGAAAACGATTCGCGGCAGGAAATCGCTCCCGGAACCCCGCTGGACCCCCAGGAACTTTTGGCCAGCTTGGGGGGGCCTCCTGACCCCCACAAGACTTGCCAAAAGTCCAGCGGGGGTCCGGAAGGACCTCCTGCAGTCGAATCGTGTTGGTCTATGGCCGCTGCCATTTTGAGCCGCCATTTTGGAAAATGGCGCCGGCTGAAGACAACACGATTCAATTGAGGGGGCCGTTCCGGACCGCCGCCGTTCCGGACCACCACTGGATCCCCAGGTAATTTAAAGCATTTGGGGGGGGGTTCGGGAGGGTGGGGGATTTAATTTAAAGGGTCGGGGGTGGGTTTTAGGGGGGTTTTAGTGTGCCGGTTTTCCTGCCCTCCCCCTTCCCCCAATTTACGATTTTTTGACGATAAATCGGGGGAATTGGTATTGTATCGTGGCCCTAACGATTTTTGACGATTTAAAATATATCGGACGATATTTTAAATCGTCAAAAAACGATTCACATCCGTAGTGCCTGCCATGCCTTAAATATCAGCAATGGGGCCTACATCCAGCATCCAACAACATCCAATGACTGACTGCATCTGCCTGATGTGACCCTCAACAATGTCATAAGAACATAAGAACATAAGAAATTGCCATGCTGGGACAGACCAAGGGTCCATCAAGCCCAGCATCCTGTTTCCAACAGAGGCCAAAAACCAGGCCATAAGAACCTGGCAATTACTCAAACACTAAGAAGAACCCATGCTACTGATGCAATTAATAGCCACACGTCCACAAAAACACTGCTGCTCCATCCCAGAACCTGGATGTAAGTCTAATGGCAATTACACACCAAATGCTGAGTGCTGCTGTGACCCCAATGCCATCAGTTGGTCCACACTTCTGCAAACATACTGCTGCTGCCTCCCAGGCCTAAGTTGCCAGTCTGAAAGCCACTACACAGCCAATGCTGAGTCCTGCTGTGTCCCCAATATTTCCAGTTAGGCCATACTTCCACTGCTGCTGCTGTCTCCTGGGCTCTAGATTCCATTCTGAGGGCCATAACACACCCAATGTTGAGTCCTGCTGTGTCTCCAACACCATCAGTTGGGCCACACTCCTTCTAAAACAATGTTGCTGCCTCTCAGGACCAAGATGTCATTCTGAGTACCAGAACTCCCCCAATGCTGAATCCTTAGGGAGCTGATGCCACTGTTGGTGCCACTTTGCTTCTCATGATACAATGAATCAAGTGCTCATATCACTGTTCAGTTATCCATCTAAATGGCTTTTAAATATCGACCACTTTATTTTGGTGGGTTGGTTCTAGTCTCTCTTTTTGGTCTTCTCCTATGTTCTTTCCCAGGGTCTCCTTTCCATTATCCATTTCTTCTCTCTCCTTTCATCTTTACTCCCTATATCTTTCTGACACTGTTTCCCTTTCATCTTTTTTCTTCATTTCTTCTCTGCATCTCTAACCTTTCATAGATACATTTCTCTCCTTCATCTCTTCCATTTAATCATCTAGCCCTCAGTCTCCCTCTTTTAACTCTCATCTATGTATCCCCTCTCCCTCCTTCCCCAATCCTCTTGTTTTCCACTCCTTCCCCACCTCTTATTCCCATGTATCTTTTACCATTTCCTTGGTCCTCGATTTTTAAGGCTGTATTTCATCTTTCCCTGACTCTCATCTACCTTCCTCTCCCTTCACCAGCTCCATCCCTTCTCTGTAATTCATTCCCTTCCTAGCTTCCAGACTATTCTTCTGTCATTTACCTTATACCAAGCCTTCTATTACCCCTCTGTATCTACCTCCACCTCCACCTCCCCAGACCCATTCCCACCATCTCTCACCCCTTCACAGACTTAACCATTTCCTATCACTTACCTGTCCATAACACCCATATTTCTTTTCACTGGTTCTCATCCTCTCTCCTATCCTCCAGGTCATTCTCACCACACATCAACCCATCCTACACTTCATCCTCCTTTTCTTACACCATCTCACTCCCCTAACTTATCTAACAAAACTCCACTCATACCCACCCAACTGCTGAGTCCCCACTATCTCCAGAACCTCTGCTCTGCACCCCACTCTAAGTGCTAATTCTCCTGCTCAGTTTCAGTCCATATTCTCCCAGACTCTCATCCAAACCCTGAGTCTCCATTCTTCAACTGTTCCCCTCTGTTCCTGAGTTCCTAATCTCATCTAGTCCTTGAGTCCCATTCTTCCCCTGCAGTCCCCAAATTTCCACTGATTTTCCCCAAGTTCCTGAGTCTTCTTCTTCTTCTGCATTCCCACCCAGTCCTCAAGTCCCTCTTTTTCCAAATTCCTATCATCACCATTCTTTCTCTGCTCTGCTCCAATCCCCAAGTCTTATTCTTCCCCTGCTCTCTGCCTAATCCCCATCCTGTTATTTTTCTGCTCTGTTCCTGATACCCATCCTATCCTTTCCCTGCTCTCTCCCTGTTCCCCCAAGTCCAAGTCTTTCCCTACTTTCCCCCAATTTTCAAGTTCTATTCTTTCCTTGCTTCCCAATCCCTAAGTTCTATTCTTTCCCTTCTCTCTCCAATTCCTAAATCTTATTCTTTTCCTGCTGTCCTCAATCCCTGAGTCCTCATTCTTCTCCTAATGCCCCCTAAGTCCCCATTCTTCATCTATTTCCCTCATGTACCCATTCTTCCCCTCTCTTCTCCCAGTTCCTGTCCTATTTTTCCCTTGTTCTCTCCACTAATCCTCGTCTCTAGTCTTCTAGAAACTACCCAGTCCCCATTCTTCCTGTGCTGGCCCCACCCAAATCCTCCAGTCCTTGCTTTCTCCCCAGTCTCTTCCCCTAGAGGTCCATTTTTATTCTGCTCTTGTCCCCTCCCAAACCAATTTCAGAGGCCCTACTCTACCTCCTCCCTAAGGTGCTTCTCAAAGACTGTGGCCAGCACCTGTAACAGGTAGAGATGCAGTTCCTCCTTTTATATTGCCAATATTCAAAATAGTGCCGGCGCTACCTTTGCCCTCACTATGTTATACGGGTGACGTCGGCCCGTATGACATAGTGAGGGCAAAGGTAGCGCCGGCGCCATTTTGAATATTGGCAATACGGCCCGCGTGCAGGAGGTCGATCCTGGACCCCCGCTGGACTTTTGGCAAGTCTTGTGGGGGTCAGGAGGCCCCCCCCAAGCTGGCCAAAAGTCCCTGGGTGTCCAGCGGGGGTCCAGGAACGATCTCCTGCACTCGTGACGTCGGGTGCCAGGAACCAAAATGGCACCGGCGCTACCTTTGCCCTGTCACATGGTAAGGGCAAAGGGCCACCAGCGCCATTTCTATTAACGCAGCCATGGCCCGAGAGCGGGAGATCGCGCCGGGACCCCCCACTGGACCTCAGGTAATTTAAAACATTTTGGGGGGGTTCGGGAGGGTGGGGGATTTGTTTTAAAGGGTCGGGGTGGGTTTTAGGGTTGTTTTGGTGTGCCGGTTTTCCTGCCCTCCCCCGATAAAACGATTTTTTAACCAAAAAAACCATGACAATCAGATTTCCCCCCCCCCCAGCCAAAAATTGATCGTTAAGACGATCGATCACACGATTCACATCCCTATTAGATATATCATCAACCTTTGATACAATCGATCACGAAATCATGATAAATAGACTAGAATAAATAGTGTTTATAGTCCTGAGGGCGGCAGTCTCGGACACTATCTAGTTCCCTACCTGCCTTATCAGCAGGGCAGGGGCTTTACTTTTCTTACCTCACAAGAACTTCTTAATTTACTATCTGAGGCCCGTGGCACTCAGAGGTTTCACTGTGCAGGCTGGTTTGTTATAGAAAACACTCTGGTCTTTATATTTAATAAAGAGTATTATTGAGAAATATAAAGACCAGAGTGTTTTCTATAACAAACCAGCCTGCACAGTGAAACCTCTGAGTGCCACGGGCCTCAGATAGTAAATTAAGAAGTTCTTGTGAGGTAAGAAAAGTAAAGCCCCTGCCCTGCTGATAAGGCAGGTAGGGAACTAGATAGTGTCCGAGACTGCCGCCCTCAGGACTATAAACACTATTTATTCTAGTCTATTTATCACGATTTCGTGATCGATTGTATCAAAGGTTGATGATATATCTAATAGGGATGTGAATCGTGTGATCGATCGTCTTAACGATCAATTTTGGCTGGGGGGGGGGGGAAATCTGATCATCATGGTTTTTTTGGTTAAAAAATCGTTTTATCGGGGGAGGGCGGGAAAACTGGCACACCAAAACAACCCTAAAACCCACCCCGACCCTTTAAAACAAATCCCCCACCCTCCCGAACCCCCCCAAAATGTTTTAAATTACCTGAGTATACCAGTGTATTCTTCTTCTGGCTTTCCATTGCTTACTATAATAAATAGTAAGCAATGGAAAGCCAGAAGAAGAATACAGGAAAGATACAGGTTTCCTGGGAGTGACTTGGGAGTGTCTAACAGTGACGCATTACCAAGGCCTTCTCCGTTTCTAGGCTATACGTTACATCCTTATACACTAATACTGTTACAACATTTTTTCTCTCTTGTTTTGGGATAACTCCGTTATTTGGAGTGCAGAATTACTCAACCTTTACCTAAACTAATGATGTAAATGTACCATTATCTTGGTACGCTAGGCCTTGAGCTGGCTCCACACAAACTGCTTGCATTTCTCATGCAAGTCCTGTTTTGCCTGTTAAAAACAAAAACACATTCCTTTCTCTTGTGCAAAACTGTTCCATTAATTTTATTTAATCCAGGTTATTATCAATAGGTATAGCAGATACCACTATGTCATGGTTTAAATTCTACTTTTCTAATAGTGTATATAAAGTTAAATTAGGTTCCGCTGAATCTGACTTAATTCATCTTAGTTCTGGAGTCCCCCAAGGCTGATCTCTATCCCCTACCCTTTTCAACATTTGCATGGCACCACTCTGTAAATTTCTGTCAGGGTTAGGACTTGTACATTTTATTTATGCCGATGACATACAAATTTTACTCCCCATAGAAGGTTCCGGTGACTCCACCCTAAAACTCTGGAACATATATTACAATTCTATTCAGCAATTACTTAATCAGATGTTTTTATCATTAAACCACCCAAAACCAGAAATTCTTCTGATCTGTAATAAACTAAATGAAAGGGTTATATCGGAAACTAAAGCTTTACATAATCCCCAAACTATTACTTATGAAGTAAGAGACTTAGGCATCATTTTAGACAGTGAATTACATTTTAAGAAGTCCATAAGTAATATGGTAAAGGAAGGATTTTACAAATTATAAATTCTAAAAAAATTAAAACCACTATTACACACTAAGGGGTAGATTTTATAACATGCGCGCACAGCCTACATGTGCACATGCTACCCGGCATGCGCATGTATGCCCGATTTTATAACATGCGTGTGCAGGTGCACGCATGTAATAAAATCCGGGGTCGGTGCGCGCAAGCGGTTGTACAATTGTGCACCTTGTGCACGCCGAGCCACGCTGCCTTCCTCCCCTTCCCCCTAGCCTGACCTTCCCACTCCTTCCCCTAACCTTTCCCTGCCTAGCCCTACTCTAACCCACCCAAAACTTTTATCCTTTTTGCACACCCCGGCAGGCTGCCGGCACACGATCCCTCGACACAGAGGCAATGAATGCTGTGTTGCAGGCCTCTGGCCCAGCCCCCGCCCCACCCCTGGACTGCCCCACTAATGCCCTGCCCCTTTTGTAAAGCCCCAGGGACTTACATGCTTCCCGGGGCTTTATATGCGCTGCCGGGCCTTTTGAAAATAGGCCAGGCGCGCGTAAGGCCGGTTACGAGCGTAACCTTTTCAAAATCCGGCCCTAATGAATTTAGAACTGTCCTTCAGGCTCTTTTATTCTCGAAACTCGATTACTGTAAGGCTCTGCTATTGGGTCTGCCTGCTTCTACGATCCACCCTTTACAACTCCTGTAAAATACCGCAGCTCGGCTTTTAACAGGTAGTAAAAAATAAGATCTCATCACTCCAATTCTGAAAGACATCCACTGGCTCCCTATTTATTACAGAACTCAGTTCAAATGTCTAACCCTAATCCATAAATCATTATACGGTGAAAATATCGAATGGTTGAATGCCACCTTACACATTCATATCCCTCAGCGAAATATACGATCCTCTGGCAAAGCATTACTATCCATTCCATCTCCTAAAGTGGCACACCTAAACACTCTCTGAGACAGAGCACTATCGCTAGCAGGTCCAAAAATATGGAACTCGCTACCAGTTGACATAAGGCTCGAATCACATTCACACACTTTCAAAAAAAAGACGTGGCTTTTCGAACAGGCATTTTCACATTGAAGTTGGTCTCCAAATTTTATAATTTTAGCTTACTCTAAATACTTACCTATTTAAATACTTGTTTAATGGGCAGTTAGAGTTTTGTTAAATTTCACTGATTGTATTATAGCAATTTATTTTAAAATGTATTACTTGTTATTTTAGTGTGTTTTTACCTATGTATTATGTTTTACTTTGGATTTTAATATGTCTTACTATGTAAACCAATATGAAGTTTTACAAATATCGGTATATAAAAAGTGAATGAATGAATGAATGAATGAATGAATGAATAAATAAATAAATAACCCCTGGCTTAGTCTATGGGCTCTTTCCATCCTCAGGTGGCCATGTATCTGATATTCTAGTCATATTTTTCATAAGAAAATACAATTGCCAGGCAATCTTTTCAGTCTGCAGCTATCTCTTTGTTGGAGTATTGTTCAAGTCCAATGGCACTGGCATCACATCGTATGGTGGCTTCATTTTTTTGTACATTATTCTATTTCAGTGCAGGGTACTTAGTAACTAATTTTCTGATATGGTCAAGAGCTGCTTCTTATTGGAGTAGCCAAGATGTTAAATGATCTTCTAAAAGGCATCTAAGGGGTTCACATGCATTTGATAACAGATGAAGACATTTTTCTAGATAGATAAATGTAAAAGCTCTTCCATTGGGTCTACATAGGCCAATGTGGAGATTTTGGGTCAGGGCAAAAAGCCTGCTGAGGTGTTTTCTCAACTTTGTTTTTCCTTTTTGTTTTAAGATTTTTCTGGAATGGTCGCATTCTACCGTTCCTCCATAAAATGTGTCTTCACATCCACACATTAAAATGTCATATAGTAAGGCAATATTTTCTTGAGCCCTGGTAGTTAGTGACATTGATATTCTTTTGTGGCAGATTATTTCTGAATGACATTCTTTTCTATCCACTAGTGTCCAGTTTTGTTGAGATAACTGCTTTCTTCATCTACTAATTTGACAGCATCTTTAGCATATACATCAATATTTTGCTTCAGACAAGTCTGGAGGAATTTTCTTTTGTTGTCAGCACCAGAAAATGAGTCATAAACATTGCCTCATTTAAATTGCTTAAATATATGCAGACAAGGTTCAAGTCCCGCTGTCACTCCTTGTGACCTTGGGCAAGTCACTTTACCCTACATTGCCTCAGGTACAAAAACTTAGATTGTAAGCCCTCTGGGGATAGAGAAATACCTACAGTACCTGAATGTAAACCAGTGTGATATCTCAATTGAGATAAATGTCAGTATATAAAAATAATAAATAAATAAATAAATAAGGAGCTATACTGGCTTTATGATAGCTGCTGTGCTTCTTATCCTTCATTAATGCATCTTTCAATGCTATCAGACCCTAGCCTAGTGGACCTTGCACAGGCTGATTAGAAATCTTTAAATGAATAATGTGCTTGGCAGATTTTTCAGTCTTTAGATATCATTGTACTTGGTTACAATCTATGTCATAGAACCTTAAGCATACTCTGTGTTTCCTTGTAAGGAGACTACTGCTTTGATTTTGTCTCAAGAGATTTAGTTTTTTAATCTTTATGCACTCACATTACTAGCTGACCAAAATGCTTTGGTGTGTACAATTTTTAATTCTGGCTCATATACTCTGCCCTGAAGTTTTGTCTGTAATACATGTTGCCCTAGTGGTGTGATGCTTATGCCATCAATTAGCTGCAGTTCCAGATTACCTGGGTGGTTTATATATTGTTGAAATTATCTTTCTAGCCCATTGTATTCACAAAAATACCATTGTTGTTTGGGCATGCAATCTATTGTGCTGCTCTTTGATTTTCTTGAGATTTAGAAACCATTTTGGATTTTGACTCCATATACTGGGTTGATCTCACATATAGCCAGGATCTCACTGTTAAGGTGGCTGGTTATTATTCACCTGCTCATGATGTGATGCGATTTTCCTTTACCATTGTCTATAGTTCCTCAGTCAAGGCATTCAATTTCACATTATGGCCCATTGTTTTCAGTATGCTGACTTTAATTATGCTTCTTACTACTTCAGACATTTTGCAAACTCTTGCCATTGTAATTTGTAGCCCACATTATTCACAATTCTAGGTGAGGTACTGAGTATAATGCACCATTTCAGGTTTTGATGCATTCTTCCTTCAAACATGATTGCCTGTTCTTCCTTGTACCCATATCAATTGGACTCTACAACTTTAAAATGTGGATCATGAGCATTGTTATTTCAACTATTTTGTCTTTGATATCTATGACTAGCTGGCCACCAATTATTCCTCCTTTTAAATCACTTTCTTGCACTTACACTCTCTGGCAATATTGGTCTACTGTTTTGGCAAAAGCTGGGCACAGTCTTGTGGCAATTGAAGATTTCATTTCTGAAATTCCTGGTAGGAAAAAAAACCCTCTGGAGGGCATGCAAACTTTGCAGGGCATTTAAGGCAAGTTGTGTTGCAACCCTTATC
The DNA here is from genome assembly GCF_901001135.1 of Rhinatrema bivittatum. NCBI lineage: Eukaryota > Metazoa > Chordata > Amphibia > Gymnophiona > Rhinatrematidae > Rhinatrema > Rhinatrema bivittatum. The sequence continues at coordinate 76,708 of NW_021820917.1, read as the reverse complement.
CTCATATCATTCAGTTCTGTCATAATTTCATAATTCTCCTATGTTACTTTGCGAAATATCCAGTTATTGAAAACAACACCTGCCATTCCATGAGTCAATGCTTTGGAATCAGACTTGCAGCTTGGCTGAGATTATGTGTGTTTCTGTGATTATGTTGGTTTGGCATTAACCTTTCCTGGTATTATAGTCAGCAGTGTGCCATCTCTTATTTTCTTATCTTTATCATTCAGTTTTAGACTTCTTCCAAATTGCTCCATGAAATATTTAATTGTTAAAGGCAACACCTGCCATTCTATAGTATTAGGTTTTTGGAAATGGGCTTGGAACTTTGGTTGAGATGCATTTCAGGATTTGGAATCAAGCTTGCATCTTTGGGTGAAATGTGTATTTCCCTGCTTATTCTATTTTTTCAGTCTGATACATCACAATGCATGAATGCTCTCTGAGGGAATATGGTATTTGGCAGTATTTTATTCAAGTGATAATCAAAATCTAAGCAGAATACACCATAGTTTTGTTTATTTTACAGGCAATCTGGCAATATTGTTTTCATCTGTCTGTAGGTACTGGAATAACAGAGTAGTGGATCTTCATATGTAATATAAGTTATTTATTTATTTATTTTATAACATTCATTACCCACCCTTCCCACGTTCAGGGTGGGGTACAATTAAACATACATAACCAAAATAAAAGAAACAGCAGGGGTATCATAAAATCATAGGGGTAGATTTTCAAAGGGTTACGTGCGTAAGATACGCATGTAACCCCCGAAAACCTACCCCTGCTCGTGCCGAACCTATTTTGCATAAGCTAGGTGGTGCATGCAAGCCCTGGGATGTGCATACGTCCTGGGGCTTTAAAAAATGGGGGGTCCGGGGGCGTGGGTGGGGCGGCGGTCCAGGGGCGGGGGCAGGGCGTGGCAGCAGTCCAGGGGCGGGCCCGGGGGCATTCCCGAGTCCTCCGGCACTGTGGCCGTGTGGAGGTTCGTGCACCGGTAGCTGGCCGGCGCGCGCAAGTTACACCTGCCTCGGGCAGGTGTAACTTTTGAAACAAAGGTAGGGGAGGCATTTAGTTATGGCTGGGGGGTGGGTTAGATAGGGGAAGGGAGAGAAAGGTGGGGGGGGGGCGAAAGAAGTTCCCTCCAAGGCCGCTCTGATTTCGTAGTGGCCTTGGAGGAAACGAGGAAAGCCATCAGGGCTCCCCTTGGGTTCAGGTGCGCAAGGTGCACATGTGTGCACCCCCTTGCATGCGCTGACCCCGGATTTTATAACATCCGTGCGGCAGCGCGCGCATGTTATAAAATCGGGTGTACATTTGTGCGCGCCGGGTAGCACGCACAAATGTACCCCGTGCACGTAATATTTAAAATTGGCCCCATAATACAATCAAATAAGCAATAATCAAGACTAAAAGAGGACATGATACTGGAAGCATAGAGGGTATCCTGACTGCTTAGCTCGTACATGCCTGTTGAAATAGGTAAGTCTTTAGAGCTTTTTTGAAAAATTTAGGCTGTTGGATGGTTTTTAATTCCTTCGAGATCAAGTTCCAAAGGAGGGGGCTGGTGGAAGAAAAGGCACATTCTCTGGTTTTATCAAGATGTACTGCTATTGGTGAGAGAATATCTAATAAGCTCTGACCAGATGATCATAATTGTCAGGATGGAGTGTGAATTTTATACCATCAGTCGCAGAAGGCTGTGACCACTATTACTCACTTCGTGTGATGCTGCCCTCTCTCCTTTGGGAAGACTCGCAGCTGTGGCTAGCCGCTCTTGACACTCATGGCTCCATTCCAGGACTCCCCAGGGCGGCGAGGATGCTGCCGACTGCCATGTCTCTCCCGGGCTTTCTTAGGCATGCGCACGTGCTCTATGGCCCTCCTTTAAGGACACCAGTGTGGGAACCTCAGGGGTGTCTCCCCTTGTTGACATCACTAGCCCTGGACTCTTACGCACCATCAGGGCCTGGCTCTAATCGAATTGGCAATGAATTTCCTCCTTGCTGAATCCTGCGGATTTCGCCACGGACACTGGTTCCTGGTTCCTGGTTCCTGCTTCTCCTGGTGTGAGATACTTTGGGTACCTGCTTCTTGGGGGCCCTGAGGTTCCCGCCCTGGCGTCCTTAAAAGAGGGCCATGGAGCACACACGCATGCCTAAAAAGGCCCAGGAGAGACATGGCAGTCGGCAGCATCTTCGCCGCCCTGGGGAGTCCTGGAACGTAGCCATGATTGTTGGGAGTGGCTAGCCACAGCCACGCCAGCCATCCATTACTCCTACCATGTGACAGGGGCTGACCAATGGTACTGGTAGCCCATGTGACATAGTAAGGGCAAAGGCTATCGATGCCATTTTGAATACCAACAGCCGAGGGAGTGAGTGCAGGAGATGGCTCCCGGACCCCCTGCTGGACCACCAGGGAGTTTTGGTAAGTCTTGGGGGGGTCATGAGGGTGGGAGGGGGTTGTTTAAATTTGCTCCTTTAGACGGCCAAATAATTTGGCGAGGATTTGTTGTATTCTTGGGGAATCGCGATACATTTCGCTTCCCCACGAATACAACGAATATGGCCCTATACATTATGGATTACCAATACGTAGGAAACGAATGCACACCCCTATGTAACACACTCCCCCGCTCCTCAGGGTAGTGTCCTCTTGCACTGCCAGAGACCTCTGGGCTTCCCCGTGTCTTGGGTAAGCATACGTCATGCCTCCTGTGCTGACTCTCTTTGTGGCTCCACCATCTGGGGTCGCCCTCTCAAGCACTCCTTCATACCTTGCCTGCATTATCCACTCCTCAGGGCCTGTTCAGCACTCCACCACTAGGGGGACCTATCCTGGCAACCGCATCCACATCCCAGTCTCCTGCTCTTCCTGTACTCACTGGGCTGTGTCACCTATTGCTCAGACCTTGCCTCCCGACGGTGAGGCTCAGTGGGGCTCCTCCCTGTGGGCCTCGCCTTGGGCCAAGGGCCCACTAACCTACGAATCCTAACAGAGAATTTTCAAGGTTGCTGCAATCCATGGGGAATGAATGTTTTAATAAGTGAATGATTGATGGTTATCAATTTGTATTGGGTGAGGTAAGAAATTGGGAGCCAATAAAGGGATTGCAGGGTTGGAGTAATATGGTTACAAATGGGGACTCCTGTTAGTAATTGAGCAGTGGAATTTTGGATAATTTAAAGAGGGTGAATGACATATGCTGGAAGACCAATAAAAAAGGAATTTCAATAATCAATACTAGAGAAGGGAAGTGACTTATAACAGTGTGGACATCATTAAGATTAAGTAATTGTTTTAGAAGCCTTAATAATCTTAGTTTATGGAAGGAGGCTTGAGTTACTGCTTTAATGTGATCATGCATAGAGAGTGATGGGTTAATAAGGACACCAAGATTTTCTGATAAGTTACGAAGGTTGTTTGAAGTCTGGCTGTTCTATTTTCTGTTTTTCTGGTTTTGCATGAGATCTCTGTGCAGAGAAACTGTGCTGAGCAGGGTGTGGCCCTGGAAAAGCTTCCAGAGTGGGCTGTGAGTGCTGTGAATGGGAATACAGCATGGCCCTCTACCAGCAACCAAGCTACTCTGCAATTCAAGAAATGCAGCTGCAAGAAAACCTGGAGTGAAGCAGTCAGGATACTGCAACAGCAGGTGAAGAAAAGCAACCCGAGGGCTGGAACAAAGGGAACAGACATGTACTTCTGTCTCGTAGGGGTTCCCACTTCTTCAGAGCCAGAGGGAAGAGAAAACATGAGGTTGGAGGTATGGATGCTTAAGAAGCAAACCAAGGCTCCAGATCCAGAGAACTCACTCTCAGATGTCATCATGGCTGTGAAGAGAATCAAATGACTAAGAACAGTGGCTGAAATACAGGTGATTGCAGCAGAGGTGGATTAGGTACTGAGCAAGATCGGAAGTAGTATGGTTTTATTAGAGGTAAATCTTGATAAGAATCTGATCAATTAAATTTGATTGGGTGACCAGAGATGTGAATCAAGGGAGAGCTCTAGAAGTAGCCTACTTGGATTTCAGCAAAGCTTTTGACATGGTTCTACAGAAAAGGCATAAATAAATTGTGTGCCCTTGATATGGATCCTAGAGTAACTGACTGGGTTAGAAACTGGATGAGTGGGATGCGAGAAAAGGTAGTGATAAATGGAGTTTTGTCTGAGGAGGGGGTTGTCACTAGCAGTATGTCTCAGGGATTGGTCTTTGGACTGGTTGTTTTCAACATTTGTTTGAGTGACATAACTGAAGGGTTGTCAGGAAAGATTTGTCTTTTTGTTGATAATACGAAAATCTATAAAGGATGGACAGTCAGGAAAGAGTGAAAAACATGAGAAGGGATATAGCAAAGCTCAAGAAATGGTCTAAGGTCTATCAGCTAAGATTTAATGCTAATTGAAGCAGAGTATGCATTTATTATGCGAAAACTCAAGAGAAAGGTGTAGTATTAGTGGTGAAATTCTTCTAAGCACAAAGGAAGACCGGGATCTCAGGGTACTTGTATCTAAAGATCTTAAGGTAGCCAAACAGCTGAATAAAATGACGGTAAAAGCCAGAAAGATACTTGGCTGCATAGGAAGAAGAATGGTCAGCAGATAAAGGGAGGTGATATTGCCCTTCTATAGGACCCTGTTAAGACTAGAGATGAGCTTCATTTTTTTCTACCGGGTCGTTTTTTGAGTCGGACGCTTCAGGATAAAGTTTGTTTTTCCTCGGTTTGTTTTTTGGAAAAACGAACAAAAACTAAATGGTGAAAAACAAAACGGGCCCAAAAAATGACGCGGGAAAATGAAGCTCCAAAAACCCAACCCAAGCATTAAAATTTACTATAATACATTAAATACAACCCCCCCACCAACCCGATCCCTCCCCAAGATGTACTAACATCCCTGGTGGTCCAGCGGGATCCCACAAAAGATTTCTCCTTCCGTGCCATCGGGCTGTCTGACCTGCCTCGCATCAGAATGGCACTGATAGCCTTTGACCTACTATTTCACAGGGGCTTCCAGTGCCATTGATCAGCCCCTGTCATATGGTAGGAGCAATGGATGGCCGGCGCCAGCTTGTGCTCCTACCATGTGACAGGGGCTGACCAATGACTTTTGGCAAGTCTTGTGGGGGACAGGATGGTCCCCCAAGACTTGCCAAAAGTCCCGGGTGATCGATGCGGGGGTCCGGGAGCGATCTCCTGCACTCGGGCCGTCGGCTGCCAGTAATCAAAATAGCACCGATAGCCTTTGCCCTTACTATGTCACAGGGGCTACCAGTGCCATTGGTCAGCCCCTGTCACATGGTAGGAGCACAAGATGGCGCCAGCCATCCATTGCTCCTACCATGTGACAGGGGCTGACCAATGGCACCAATAACCCATGAGACATAGCAGGTCAAAGGCTATTGGCGCCATTTTGATGCTAGGCAGGCTCGAAAGCCCAATGGCACAGAGGGAGAAATCGCTCGTGGGACCCTGCTGGACCACCAGGGATATTAATAAGTCTTGGGGAGGGATCGGGATGGTGGTGGTGGGGGGGGGGGGGAGTTGTATTATAGTAAATTTTAATGCTTAGGGTGGTTTTTTATTTAAAAAATAAAATGTGCCCCTCCCCCCATACAAACCCGAAAAACGAATTTTCCTCATAGTTCGGGGAAAATCAGTTTCGGGGCTCAGGGCCCCTGACCCACGACGAATTAGGCAATTTTGTTGAAATAGCCTAATTCGTGATAAACGAATGCACATCTCTAGTTAAGACCTCACTTGGAATACTGTGTACAATTCTAAAGACTGCATCTTCAGAAGGATATAAACAGGATGGTCCTGAGGGTGACCACTAAAATGGTCAGTGGTCTTTGTTCTAAAATATATGGGGATAGACTTAAAGATCTAAATATCTATATCCCACAGGAAAGGCAAAATAGAGGAGATATGATAGAAACATTCAAATATCTCAAAGGTATCCATGCACAGGAGGTGAGCCTTTTTTACTGGAAAGGAGACTCTAGAATGAGGGGTCATGAGATGAGGTTGAAAGAGGGTAGCTTCAGGAGTAATCTTAGGAAATATTTCTTTACAGAGAGGGTGGTGGATGCATGCAACAGCTTCCCAGTGGAAGTAGTGGAGACAAAAACAGTATCTGAATTCAAGAAAGCGTGGGATAAATACAGGGATCCCTAAGGAAGTGCTCAGAATTATAATGCTAAATTAATTGGCTGGCTAGGCAGACTGGATGGGCCATACGATCTTTCTCTGCAGTCATGTTTCTATGTTTCTATGATGGCGGCGGCTCCACATCTGGTCTTTGATGGCCTAACCCTGCTGCGGTCAGGTGGGATTTAAATTCCTTAGCAGATGTTTGCAGTAATCTCAGGTATATTGATGATGTTTTGGTGTACCTCCACTTTTAAGGACTTAGTTATGGGTGGCCTGCATATATTTTGATGATTTGTTAATAGCTATGTTAATAAAAGATTTGAAAGTGATATGTTGTTGCATTGTTAAATAAGAATTATGTCTGTATGATGCAGTCATACATGTCCAAAATATAAAATCTATAATTTCTTAAATACCTGGCAGAGTAGTCACTGAAGGGATGATGGGTTTAAGATGATGTGGAGGGGGAAAAAGAGTGCAAGATTTACTGGGGTAGGTAATGGGTTGAGCTGCCAGAAAATTCACCACTGTAGAGTAATGAGGGTTTGATATGCAAACATACATCTAAATACAACTGAACTTCAAAAGAAAAGGTGAAGGGACAGCATAACATTGTTAAAAAAGTGATCCCTTTACAAATTAAAGACAATTTACTTTCTTCCATGCTATTAAACATTGTAACATTTTTCAATATAAACTGCACATTAAAAAAAAGCCCATTACATATTCTCTGTATCAACAATATACATTTTTATCTATTCATATTGCTGACAAGCACTGTATATTCAAGTAAAAATTATTCATGATATGATGGCAACCAGGAGATAATTGGTTTTGTGTAATTGTTCCCTCAAGCCTTCTATATTTACACCTTGATCTAATTCCACAGATGTGTTAAATTAATATAAAGCTGAGAATGTCAAAAAGGGAAATCATAGGGCCAAGTGCTTCAAAGTTTTTTTTTTCCTCCTGGAAACAAAGGGAAAAGAAATCCTTTAGTACCCCTCAGTAGGTAAATCGCTTTGTCACCAGGTTCATCATTTTTATACAGAAAATCTATTTTTTCGGTTACTTTCACACCATGGTTTCAAGTGTACTCCCTTTCCAATAAAGATGGTGAAATACAAAGAAGAAGGACAACAAAAACTGTCAGATAAGGAGTGATGATATCTATCTATCTAAGCCCTCCAGTGGGAATGCCTCCAAATGGTGCAGGTAAAACTATGTGCATTTTAGGATACACTTAATTTTACCTATATTGAGGGTGGACAATATTCAAAGAGTCATTTCCATGGATAAAACATTATTTTACCCACAGAAATGGCTTCTAAAATGACCTTATATATATATATATATATATATATATATATATATATATATACTGCCACATTTTAAAAGGAGCGCATGTGTGCCAATAAACGTGTTTGTGGGTGCGCGCACCCCAAGTCAAGGCATTTTGTAGAGTTCATGCACGTTTGCGCATATGATGCAAAATATGCCTATGTTTTTGCCGTCATCTTTGCGCGTATGTGTGTTCAGATACATGCACATTCTACACAGGTGCGCGTTGTTCTGCGCAAGTGCCCACAAGCATGAGGGTGGGACTTCCTGTTCCTGGTTGCGACTTGAAAAAATGCCAGCACGAGCCAAATTTCACCACCAGGGACATCACCCATCTGGCCTCCCTGGTGGTGACTGACGAGGAACACCTCTTTCCTCTTCCCAGTGCCTGGGCATCGGAGGAATCTACGTCGTATGAGAAGGACCTGGAGGGAGCTGCAGCTGTCTTTCAACCAATGGCCCTCTTACCGACAGGGCTATGTTCAATGTGGTTACTGTGATTATCTAAGCTAGTGCATAAGAGGGTACTGCGAGGGTGTCAAGGTTTGGTTATGCCTGGGGGGGGGGGGGGCGTGTAAGTGGCCACTAGAGAGTCATATATTAAATAGGTATATATGGAAACTAATGGTTTAACCTGACATTACTAGCATGGATGTTCTTTGCTTTAGTATGTCATTCTATGTTACAGACATGTAGTAGGCTAGATTTACATGGAATGATTGGAGCCTTAGAGGCACAAGTATAATAATGCTGTAAGGAAAAGATGGTACTAACTTTTAGGGATGTGAATCGTTTTTCTGACGATTGAAAATATCGCACGATATTTTCAAACTCGTCGGAAATCGGGGGCTCCCCGAAATCAATAGGAAAACCCCACAAAATTATTTGTGGGGTTCTCTTATCGTTTTGGGGGAGGGTGGGGAAAATGGCACACAAAAACAACCCCTAAACCCACCATGACCCTTTAAAACACATCCTTTAGCTTCCCCCACCCTCCCGACCTCCCAAAAACTTTTTAAAAGTACCTGGTGGTCCAGTGGGGGTCCTGGGAGCGATCTCCCGCTCTTGGGCCATCGGCTGCCACTAATCAAAACGGTGCCAATGGCCCTTTGCCCTTAGCATGTGACAGGGTATTGTGCCATTAGCCATCTTTAAATGGCACGGGCCATCCATTGCTCCTATCATGTGACAGGGGCCAATGGCCCTTTGCTAAGGGCCATTGGCCCCTGACACAAAAAATTTCCCGATAGTCCCCGAACCCAGAATCAGAACCGATTCCGGTTCCAATTCATATCTCTACTAACTTTCACAGGGATTACAAAATATTCTCATGCTGATATCTCAACCTATATCTTGCCAGTCAATCGTCAGGTGACACCTAGGCAGTCGGGTGTTTAGATACTCACAATTACTATGCATGAGACTGTCTGACATGCACTGATACCATTCTATTCAAATCTATGTCATGCATGCTCCTGGAGGACATCCTGAAAACTAGAGATGTGAATCGGAACCCACCCCGACCCTTTAAAAGTAACCCCTTAGCTTCCCCCACCCTCCCGACCCCCCAAAAAACGTTTTACAGGTAACTGGTGGTCCAGTGGGGGTCCCGGGAGTGATCTCCCGTGATCTCCCGCTCCAGGCCATCCTCCGATGGCACTTTGCCCTTACCATGTGACAGGGTATCCGTGCCATTGGCCGGATCCTGTCACATGGTAGGAGCACTGGATGGCCGGTGCCATCTTGTGCTCCTACCATGTGACAGGGGCTGACCAATGGCACCGGTAGCCCCTGAGACATAGTAAGGGCAAAGGCTATCAGCGCCATTTTGAATACTGGCAGCAGACGGTCTGAGTGCAGGAGGTCACTCTCGGACCCCCGCTGGAATTTTGGCAAGTCTTGTGGGGGTAAGGAGGATCCCCCAAGACTTGCCAAAAGCCCCTGGTGGTCCAGCGGGGGTCCGGGAGCGATCTCCTGCACTCGGGCCATCGGCTGCCAGTAATCAAAATGGCGTTGATAGCCTTTGCCCTTACTATGTCACAGGGGCTACAGGTGCCATTGGTCAGCCCCTGTCACATGGTAGGAGCACAAGATGCGCCGGCCATCCAGTGCTCCTACCATGTGACAGGATCCGGCCAATGCCACGGATACCCTGTCACATGGTAAGGGCAAAGGGCCATTGGTGCCATTTTGAATAGTGGCAGCAGATGGCCCGGGAGCCGGAGGATGGCCTGGAGCGAGAGATCGCTCCCGGGACCCCCACTGGACCACCAGGTACCTGTAAAAAGGTTTTGGGGGGTCGGGAGGGTGGGGGAAGCTAAGGGGTTACTTTTAAAGGGTCAGGGTGGGTTTAGGGGTTATTTTTGTGTGCCGTTTTTCCCGCCCTCCCCCAAAATGATAAGGGAACTCCCACGATCAATATCGTGGGGTTTTCCTATCGTTTTTGGGGAGCCCCCGATTTCTGATGATTTTGAAAACATCGACGATATTTTCAATCGTCCGAAGCCCGATTCACATCCCTACTGAAAACCTGCCTTCTAGGTGTGCCCCAGTGACTGACTTGAGAAACACTGACTTCTAGGGTAGCAAACTATTTAGAAAGCATTTAGAAGGCATTGATTAGGACCAATTGCAGTGTTCTTGGTATTCCACAAGGATATCCCCACTAGCTGCACAGCTATGCTACTAGTGACCTGGGGTATCATGGCCCTTCATTGAGGCTTCAGGTATACTTTAGGTACAGGTGTCAGCACACCACTTCTAAGTGCATTAATGGATTGCCAAGAGCCCCAACTCAAACCTCAGAATAGTAGCATACATTACCAGCTACGGAGCATACTCAATGTTCTCATCCTATTTATTTTCTATAGACTGAGGACTTCAATAAGAAGGCCCAGTGATTGTGCCTCCGGAAGAGGAGTTGGCTCAATCGGTTGCATGTTCAGCGGGATGGGGCTGGTGGTAAGTAAATCTTCAAGCCTACTGGGAACTGTCCCCATAAAAAGAAAATGTATCTGTACCTTTAACTGGACTTCATTCTCACAATCACTGGTGGGTAGCAGGATACTCCTCCCCCACCCATTACCACCAAGGGAGAAAGCAGCAGTCCTGATCCTGTTCCCATTCCTGTAGGGCCTCCTTCCTGTTTTAACCAGGGAGTGAGGGATGCTGAGACCCAGACCGGCCAGCCTTTGCTGGCCAAGGTAGGTATGCATGGCCTTCTGCTTTGTCTGCTATACCCCCAGCTCAGCAGCCAAGAGACTCATCATCAGGAACAAATACTTCCAATGATGAGAGTTCCATGCTTTTCTGAGGGAAATGGGAGCAGAGGAGAGAGCTTTGCATGCCTATCAAACGAGGGTGCTCAGGATGCTGGATATATGTGTTTTCACTCACAATTCATCTACCTTAGTTATTTTCCTCCTAACACTGAAGCCTCCTTGATTTATCCATTTGCTATCTAGCTCCTGTCTTTAACACTAGCCTGAGGCAGCAACATGTCCGTTTATTTACCCATGTTTAATTCTTCCTTACAGAAGTTGATGGGTTAACAAGTATTCTTTTACATTTTTAACCCTTGTCTGCTTTTGAGGGTAACTTTTCATTTTCCTTCTCTTACCTTTTTTCTTCTTTTATTTTTCTTTTTGTTTTCATTGGCTTTTTCCCTTCCTTTCTCTGTGTTTGACCCTCTGGTTTTCTTTTAGATTTTCAGCCTCGACATAATTTGCCTCCTAAATCTTTTTTATCCTTATTGATTGTCCTGGGTAAGCAATGGGGTAGATTTTACAAATTTACGCAAACACATACTTTTGTTCGCGCAATTTTAATAGATACACGCGTAGCCGCGTGTATCTGTTAAAATCCGGGATCAGCGTGCGCAAGGCTGAGCAAAATTGGCAGCCTGCGCACACCGAGCCGCGCAGTCGGCCTCCGTTCCCTCTGACTTCCCCCACCTTCCCCTCCCTTCCCCTACCTAACCCACCCCCCAGCCCTATCTAAACCCCCGTACCTTTATTCCAGAAGTTACGCCTGCTCGGGCCGGCTATCGGCGCGCCATGTTCAGGTCCAGGGGCTGGCCTGGAGGCCATGGCCATGCCCCCGGAACGCCCCTGGGCCAGAAGCATGCCTGCGGCCCTGCCCCCAGAACACCCCTGGGTAACACGCCACTGCGACACGCCCCTGGCACGCCCCCCAGGAAAGCCCCAGGACTTACTTGCATCCCGGGACTTGCGCCCGCCGTAACCCTTTGAAAATCTACCCCTTTATGAATAGATGTGAACTTTTTGATTATAGTCACTTTCCATTGTGATTTTCAGAATTTTTATTTTTTTATTTTTTGATATGTTGATCTATTATGTGTTGATTTCTATGTCATCTGGTTTGTATGGTTTTCTCTGAAGCAAATAAATTTATATGAGTTTTTTGATATATTATATTTGTAATTCCTTATCAACCAATATGTATCTGAGCATTTGGACGGCCGGTGCCATTTTGTGCTCCTACCATGTGACAGGGGCCGACCAATGGCACCGGTAGCCCTTGTGACATAGTAAGAGCAAAGGCTATCGGCGCCATTTTGAATACTGGCAGCCGACGGCCCAAGTGAAGGAGATCGCTCCAGGACCCCCGCTGGACCACCAGGGACTTTTGGCAAGTCTTGGGGGGGGACTCCTGACCTCCTGATTTTTCTTGCACTTATTTCCAGAATAAATTCACTATCACCTATGAAAATAACTTTAAATCAAAGTGTTCCTTTCCTCTATAGCCTGTCTTTCACTGTGAAGATGTATCACTTGCAATTCCTCTTGACTGAGCTTTTGTTCCTCCTTCTCTTCCTCTTCATCTATATTCTTATCTAGTCCCCCTGGAGGAGGCATGTGTCTAGTTTTGGGCAAGTTATGTAGCATAGGGTGGGCTACTAATATCTGAAGAACTTTAGGTGGGTTGTAGAGGAGGCATCTCCCTGATCTGTCTAGATAGCGGAAGCTGGTTTTAAGTAAGCCAAAGGTTTTCTCGATGACTGCTCTGGTCCTCCATGGGCTCTGTTGTATAACACCTCTGCTGTATTCTGTGGGGTATCTACAGGGAACATGAGCCAGGTTTTGAGGGGATAGCCTCTGTCACCTGCGAGAGAAACCACAGCAAAACTGTTATCTAGGATTTCTGGTTGGATTGTACATTAGGAGTTTAGGCTGTGTTGGAGCTCTTCTCCCAGACAGGCAGGCCACATAGAGATGTGGCACACACACAGAGGAGGTTGTGATATGGTGAGAGCAATAGATTGTTTCTTACCTAGTAGTCAGCCCCCCATAATGTCTCCTTACTGGAAGCGGTCATGAATTCCTGACTGCGAGTGGATGTAAGCATTGTGAGTGGATCTAGGAAACGTGGGACAACATCCAGGATTAGTCTCTGAGCATCACAGACCACCTGCATATTGAGGGAGTGGAATCCCTTTTGGTTGCAGTAGGCAGCCTCTTCTCCCCCTGATACCCTTATAGGGATGCGTGTGCAATCAAATGCTCCCAGGATGGAGGGAAAGCATGCCACCTGATAGAAATCCTGCATGGTTTGTTCTTGGTGTCATCTGCTCTGAGAGAAGGATATCTACTGGTGTGTTCTCCTTAGCAAGCAAGACAGCAAACACATGATCAATGTACATAGAAGTGGCAGACTGGCTTATACCAGCCATGACCCCCAGAGGAGTTTGGAAAGTGCCGGTAGCAAAATATGCTAGGGTAGTGGTAATCTTGAGATGTGCTGGCAAGGCATGGCCTCTCTGTGTGGTGGGTTCTTGGTCTTCCTGTAACTGCTGTAGAAGAGGACCGGAAGGCTCATCTACATTCCCCAGCATCACCCACAGCATCCCCCAGAAGAGGACTCCAGAGGTCACAGCAAGTGATAAAAGATTTGAACTCCACAACCCCACCTTCCACAGGCCCCACACCCTGTGCAATAGAAGAGGAATGGAAGTGCGTGCTGAATCCTTCAAACCTTTGAGTGAAGATCAATTTAATGTTAGTTAAAGAGGATTCGTAAGTATAGCTTTGGGAAATTTTTGGCCTTAAAGTTTGGAGAAAGGTGAAATAGTGAGATATATTCTTTAAGGTTTGTGTGCAGCTGAGATAATAAGTAAGCCAGAGGTAGTTAATTCTAGTGTATGTCTTTCCCACCCATTCAACCCTTGATTTTTAGGCAGGAGATGCTTTCTCATTAAAAATCAATCAGGCTCTTATCTAAATCATACTATTGCACCAGCCCTTATTGAAAGTTTAATCATCCCCTTGTAGGACACTAGCAGATTAAATTTACAGGTGAATTTACTAATTAAAGTTCTCTAATTCAAACTCCCTTAGTATCCTAAACCTAACTAGAAACAAAATTAAGATGAAGGCAGCAGTCCAGCAGCAAGAGGATGGCTTTCCAGTCTTTTGCATTGAGTGTCAAATGAATGATTTTTTTCCCGCCGGTGAGAGATTCTATGTGTGGACTCACTGCAAAGAGATCCTGGCTCTCAGGAAATGAGTCTGATCTCTGGAGACTAGAGTGACAGACTTGGAGGAGGTTAGGCAGACAGAGAGGTACATTAATGAGACATTCATGGACATAGTAGCCAAGTCCCAAGTCCAGTCTGGCAGCCCTAGTGTTGCCTTGGATCAGAAAGGTCTTCCAGTTTGAGAACCTCACCCTGGTGTAGCAGGAAGTGATCCTGTATCAAGGACCTGCTCTCGAGGTGATGTATTGTCCTCCCACAGTGAGAACAAGTCTCCCAGGGCTACTGCCCAGGAGGGAAGGGTTAGACCGGCCATCATAGTTGGTGATTCAGTTATTAGAAATGTAGATAGCTGGGTGGCTGGTGGACATGAGGATCACCTGGTAACTTGCTTGCCTGGTGCAAAGGTGGCGGACCTCACATGTCACCTAGATAGGATTATAGCCAGTGATGGGGAGGAGCTGGCTGTCATGGTACATGTGGGCACCACAACATAGGAATATATGAGAAAGAGGATCTGGAAGCCAAATTTAGGATTTTAGGTAGAAATCCAGAACTTTCAGGGTGTCATTCTCTGAAATGCTTCCTGTTCCACGTGCAGGTCCCCAGAGAGAGGCAGAGCTCCATAGTCTCAATGCATGGATGAGATGATGGTGAAGGGAAGAGGGATTCAGTTTTCTAAGGAACTGGGGAAACTATTGGGGAAGGGGGAGACTTTTCTGAAAGGATGGGCTCCAGCATAACCAGAGTGGAACCAAGCTGCTGGCACTAACTTTTAAACAGGAGATAGAGCCGCTTTTAAATTAGAACAAGGGGGAAAGCCGATAGTCACTCAGCAGTGCCTAGTTTGGAGGAATGTATCCTTAAAGGATACTAATAAAACAGGAGAGTTAGGGTATCCCAACAGAGAGGTTCCAATAAAAGCAAACATAGTCCATGTGCCTATATTTCAAAAATCACCTGAGCTAAAAAATTCCAAATTATCCCCATAAACTGAAAAGCATGTTGTTAATACAAACAAAAAAACACACCATGAAATGTATTTATGCAAATGCCAAATGTCTAAGAAGTAAAATGGGAGAGTTAGTCTATAGCAGTAAATGATAAGATTGACATAATTGGCATCAAACAGACCTGGTGGAAGGAGGATAACCAATGGGACAGTGCTATATCAGGGTATAAATTATATCGCAATGATAGGGAGGATCAATTTGGTGGGGATATGGCATGTCCGGGAAGGTATAGAATCCAACAGAATAAGGATAATACAAGAGACTAAATGCTTAGTAGAATTGATATTAGGGATGTGAATCGGGCTTCGGATGATTGAAAATATCGTCGATATTTTCAAAATCGTCAGAAATTGGGGGCTTCCCCAAAACGATAGGAAAACCCCACAATATTGTTTGTGGGGGTTCTCTTAATGTTTTGGGGGAGGGTGGGAAAAATGGCACACAAAAATAACCCCTAAACCCACCCAGACCCTTTAAAACTAATCCCTTAGCTTCCCCCACCCTCCCGACCCCCCAAAAAAACTTTTTACAGGTACCTAGTGGTCCAGTGGGGGTCCCGGGAGCGATCTTCTGCTCCTGGTCCATCGGCTGCCACTAAGGCGCACCAGGCGCACACAAAAGTACGCTGGATTTTATAAGATAAGCGCATAGCCGCGTGTATCTTATAAAATCCGGGATTGGCGCACGCAAGGGGGGTGCACATTTGTGCAACTTGCGCGCGTCGAGCCCAGCGCGTGCTGCGTGTTCCCTCCGAGACCGCTCCGAAATCGGAGCGGCCTCGGAGGGAATTTTCTTTCCACCACTCCCCCGCACCTTCCCCTCCCTTCCCCTACCTAACCCATCCCCCTGGCCCTATCTAAAACCCCCCCTACCTTTGTTGGCAGATTTATGCCTGCCGAAAGCAGGTATAAATCTGCGCGCACCAGCGGGCTGCTGGGGCGCCTTCACCTGACCCGGGGGCTGGTCTGGAGGCCTCGACCATGCCCCTGGGCCGGCGCCACACCCCAGTCCCGCCCCGAACCGCCCCCTGACCCCGGCCACGCCCTGGCCATGCCCCACCCCTTTTACGAAGCCCCAGGACTTACGCTCGTCCCGGGGCTGTGCACGCGCCGGCGGACTATGCAAAATAGGCACGCCGGCACGCAAGTGCCCTGCGAGCATAAATCCGGCCGGATTTTCACACGAAGGCCTTTTAAAATCCGGCCCATAATGTTCCTGGACGAAATAAACAACTGCTTCTTCGAGCAATTGGTTCAGGAACCAAGGAGAGAGGGAGATATTTTAGATTTAATTCTTAGTGGAATGCAGGTCTTGGTAAGAGAGCTAACGGTTAGGGATGTGAATCGTTTTTTCACGATTTAAAATATCGTCCGATATATTTTAAATCGTCAAAACTCATTAGAGGCGATATATAATAGGAATTCCCCTGATTTATCATCAAAAAATCGTAAATCGGGGGAAGGGGGAGGTGAATGGGGAGGGCGGGAAAACCGGCACACGAAAACAACCCTAAAACCCACCCTGACCCTTTAAAATAAATCCCCTACCCTTCCGAACCCCCCAAAAATGTCTTAAATTACCTGGGGTCCAGTGGGGGGGGGGGGGGGGTCCCGGTGTGATCTTCCACTCTCGGGCCACGGGTGCGTTAATAGAAATGGTGCCGGCGCTACCTTTGCCCTGTCATATGACAGGGCAAAGGTAGCGCCGGCGCCATTTTGGTTCCTGTCCCCCGACGTCACGAGCACAGGAGATCGCTATGGCACCAGCCGTATGGCCATATTGCCGTATTGCAAAATGGCGCCAGCCGTATGGCTGTATGGCCGGCGCCATTTTGCAATACGGCAATACGATTCGAGTGCAGGAGGTCGCTTCCGGACCCCCGCTGGACTTTTGGCAATTCTTGTGGGGGTCAGGAGGCCCCCCCAAGCTGGCCAAAAGTCCCTGGGGGTCCAGCGGGGGTCCGGGAGCGATCTCATGCCCTCGTGACGTCGGGGGACAGGAACCAAAATGGCGCCGACGCTACCTTTGCCCTGTCATATGACAGGGCAAAGGTAGCACCGGCACCATTTCTATTAACGCACCCATGGCCCGAGAGTGGAAGATCACACCGGGACCCCCCACTGGACCCCAGGTAATTTAAGACATTTTGGGGGGGTTCGGGAGGGTGGGGAATTTATTTTAAAGGGTCGGGGTGGGTTTTAGGGTTGTTTTAGTGTGCCGGTTTTCCCGCCCTCCCCCGATTTACGATTTACACGATTTTAAAAAAAACAAAACCGCTACGATCCGATTCCCTCCCCCCCCCAGCCAAAATCGATTGTTAAGACGATCGATCACACGATTCACATCTCTACTAATGTTGGTGGGGCCACTTGGCAATAGTGATCATAACATCAGGCGCAAGCAAAAGTACGCGGGATTTTAGTAGATTTTAGTAGATACGCGCGTAGCCGCTAAAATCCTGGATCGGCGCGCGCAAGGCTATCAATTCCGTATAGCCGGCGCGCGCCGAGCCGCGCAGCCTACCCCCGTTCCCTCCGAGGCCGCTCCGAAATCGGAGCGGCCTCGGAGGGATCTTTCTTTTGCCCTCCCCTCACCTTCCCCTCCCTTCCCCTACCTAAGCCACCCGCCCGGCCCTGTCTAAACACCCCCCTTACCTTTGTCGGGGGATTTACGCCTCCCGGAGGGAGACGTAAATCCCCGCGCACCAGTGGGCCGCTAGCGCGCCGGGACGCAACCTGGGGGCAGGTCCGGAGGGCGCGGCCACGCCCCCGGACCGCCCCGGGCTGTAGCCACGCCCCCGGGTCCGCCCCCGGAACGCTCCCGACACACCCCAAAAACGCCGCACGGTTCGGGCCCGCCCCCGACACGCCCCCGGCACGCCCCCCCTCAGAAAACCCCGGGACTTAGGCGAGTCCCGGGGCTCTGCGCGCGCCGGTAGGCCTATGTAAAATAGGCTCACCGGCACGCAGGGCCCTGCTCGCCTAAATCCACCCGGATTTGGGCGGATTTAAGCGAGCAGGGCTCTTAAAATCCGCCCCTAAATTTTCAAAAGGGAAACTTTGATAAAATGAGAAAAATAGAAAAAAACTGAAAGGTGCAGCTGCAAAGGTTAAAAGTGTTCAACAGGACATTGTTTAAAAATACAATCTTAGATGCACAGTCCAGATGCATTGCACAGATTAAGAAAGGTGGAAGGAAAGCAAAACGATTACCAGCATGGTTAAAATGTGAGGTGAAAGAGGCTATTTTAGCCAAAAACACATCCTTCAAAAATTGGAAGAAGGATCCATCTAAAGAAAATAGGAAAAAGCATAAGCATTGTCAAGTTAAGTGTAAAACATTGATAAGACCGGCGAAGAGAGAATTTGAAATGAAGTTGGCAAAGAGGCAAAAACTCCTAATAAAAACTTTTTAAAATATATCCGAAGCAGAAACCTGTGTGGGAGTCGGTTGGACTGTTAGATGACCGAGGGGTTAAAGGGGCTCTTAGGGAAGATAAGACCATTGCAAAAAGACTAAATTAATTCTTTGCTCTGTGTTTACTAATAAGGATATTGGGGAGATACCAGTTGCATAGATAGTTTTCAAGCGTGATAAGTAAGATGAACTGAACCAAATGACTTTGAACCTAGAAGATGTAGTAGGCCAGATTGACAAACTAAAGAGTAGCAAATCACCTGGACCTGATGGTATGCATCCTAGGGTTCTGAAGGAAATAAAAAATTAAATTTCAGATCTATTAGTTAAAATTTGTAACCTATCATTAAAATCATCCATTGTACCTGAAGACTAGAGGGTAGCCAATGTACCCACAATATTTAAAAAGGGCTCTGGGGGCTATCCGGGAAACTATAGACCAGTGAGCCTGACTTCAGTGCCAGGAAAAATAATGGAAACTATTCTAAAGATCAAAATCACAGATTATAAGGAAAGACATGGTTTAATGGAACACAGTCAACATGGATTTACCCAAGGGAAGAATTGCCTCACAAATCTGCTTCATTTTTTGAAGGGGTTATAAACATGTGGATAAAGGTGAACTGGTTGTTGTAGTGTGTTTGGATTTTTCAGAAAGCATTTCACAAAGTTCCTCATGAGAGGCTTCCAATAAAACTAAAAAGTCATGGGATAGGAGGAGATGTCCTTTCGTTAATTACAAACTGGTTAAAAAACAGGAAATAGAGAGTAGGAGTAAATGGTGAATTTTCTCAATGGAAAAGGGTAAACAGTGGAGTGCCTCAGGGATCTGTGCTTGGATCAGTGCTTTTCAATATATTTATAAATTATCTGGAAAGAAATATGATGAGTGAGGTTATCAAATTTGCAAATGATACAAAATTATTCAGAGTAGTTAAATCTCAAGCAGATTGTGATGCATTGCAGGAGGACCTTGCAAGACTGGAAGATTGGGCATCCAAATGGCAGTTTAAATTTTATGTGGACAAGTGCAAAGTGTTGCATATATGGAACAATAACCCTTGCTGTAGTTACATGATGTTAGGTTCCATATTAGGAGCTGCCACACAGGAAAAAATATCTATGCATCATAATGGATAATACATTGAAAGTGTCAGCTCAATGTGCTACAGCAGTCCAAAAAGCAAACAGAATGCTAGGAATTATTAGGAAGGGAATGGTGAATAAATTGGAAAATGTCATAATGCCTCTGTATCGCTCCATGGTGACACCACACCTTGAGTACTGTGTACTGTTCTGGTCACCGCATCTCAAAAAGATATAGTTGCACTGGATAAGGTACAGAGAAGGGCAACCAAAATGATAAAGGGGATGGAACAGTTCCCCTATGAGGAAAGGATAAAGATGTTAGGGCTGTTCAGCTTGGAGACGAGATGGCTGAGGGGGGATATGATAGAGGTCTTTAAAATCATGAGAGTTCTTGAACGAGTAGATGTGAATCGGTTATTTACACTTTCGGATAATAGAAGGACTAGGGAGCCACTCCATAAAGTTAGCAAGTAGCGCATTTAAAATTTATTGGAGAACATTATTTTTCACTCAATGCACAATTAAGCACTAGAATTTGTTGCCAGAGGATGTGGTTAATGCAATTAGTGTAGCTGGGTTTAAAAAAGGTTTGGATAAGTTCTTGGAGGAGAAGTTCATTAACTGCTATTAATCAAGTTGACCTAGGGAATGGCCTCTGATATTACTGGCATCAGTAGCATGGGAACTTTTTAGTGTTTGAGCACTTGACAGGTTCTTGTAGCCTGGTTTGGCCTCTGTTGGAAACAGGATGCTAGGCTTGATGGACCCTTGGACTGATCCAGCATCGCAATTTCTTATGCTGGCTTAGGTACTGTATGGTTTCATTAAACCTGAACCTATGCGTGACTTCCTCCTCTGACATCTAAAAACTGAATCCATGTCTTGTAAACTATGTGTGTGGGATTCCTCCTCCTTCTCATTTTCCTCCTCCTCCTCTCCTCTCTCTCCTGTGCCTTAAAGCCATGAGTACCCATACAGTGATTATAGTCATTTGGCTATGAAAGTGTGTCTTCCTGTCTCAAACCCCTCAAAAAATGTGAATGCTTTCCCCCCTGAAAGCTGCCCCCAATGGGTCACAGTTGACACTGGACCCTTTAGGACCTCGGTATAGTTGGCGGTGTGTGTGCATGTATACAACAGCAACACACCCCATCAGCCACTAATCACCAAATTTAAAAAAAAAATCTATTTCCTGACCAAATAAACAAAGGCTTTGCTGGTCCGCCAGAATCTCCCCTGATCTCCCCCGCCTCAGCCAGTGGTCATTTTAGAATACAGGAGTAGCTGAACAAGAGCAATTGGGGATCGCTACTGCTCTCAGAAGTCCTGTGGATCCACTATGGGGTAAGGGATGTAGTGTGTGTGCGTGGGGGGGGGGGGGGGGTGGGGGGGGGTGGAGGTGATAGGGGCCTTGGGGAATGGCAAGGCTTTTAAGTGTGTTTGGTGGGTTGGGTGAAGGGTTACCTTTGTTTGCTTTATGTTTTTTTTGGAGAGTGTATCTTTCATTTTAGCTAATGGAGTGGTTCATGGTGAGGTATAGAAAGTACTGGACTCAAGTTGGTTGGGGGAGTTGTGTGCTGGGGTTGGCGTTGGGTGGCAGGGTTTGCTGGGGCTGAGCTGGTGAAGGGGGAAGGGGGTGCTGGTTTAGGCCCATGAGGTGTTCATATTGTGGTGGGGTTGAGCCAGGGAGGGTGGATCAGAGTTTGATGGGATCAGGCTGGTTAGAAGGTCAGAGTGTGCTTGTGTCAGGTTAGGTGGAGCAGAGTGTGCTAAGATCAGGATGGGACGTAGGGTAAGAGTGTTTTGGGCAGGAGTGTCAGAGTGTGTTGGGGTGGGGCTGATAAGAGAAGGAAGAGTGTGATGGGGCTGAACGGGTGAGGGAGGAAGGGAGTGGTGGGAGCTAGCCAATGAGAGAGATCAGAGTGTCCGAAGTTTAGCTGGGGAGGGTGCATCAGTATTCTGGGGTTATGCTGGGTAGGGGAGAGGGCAGAGAGTACTGCTGTAGGGCTCAGAGAGTGCTGGGGGCTGGTTAGGAAAGGGAGTCAGTATGATAGGGCTGGACCAATGAGGCAGGAAGGGAGTGCTGGGGTCTGGCTGGTGAGGGGGTCAGAGTTTGCTGGGTCTAGACTAGTGAGGGCAGTAAGGGGGACAAGAAAGTAATTCAGTGAGGCTCGGAAGGGGGATGAGAATGTTCTGCGGAGTAGGATCAGAGTGTGCTAGGTACAGGGTGAGGAGAAGGGAAGAAAGTGCTGGGCATGTCTAAGGAGGGTGGGTCCAAACTGGGGAGGAGGACAGCGAATGGTGGCCTGTGGGGAATTTCAATGGATTTCAGCTGGATAGTACTTGAATGTAATAACTCTACAGCACATTTCAAAATAGAAAACATAGGTTCTAAGGTTTTTATTGTGGTTATGGTAGAACAGTAGCATTGACCTTTCATTCAGAACTATCAACAAAATGCAGCTTAGGAGAGCAACTGCAGCAATTCAAAGCAAATGTTTTGAAACTGCAGCTCACACTCCATGAATTATCAAGATCTTTTTTTTTTTTGTATTACAAGCAAGACCACTTCCTACTAGTGCTGAAAATGCTCACAGCTTCAGTTTAATGTCCTGCAGTGTACTTTCCAAAGGTCAGGCCATAGTTCCGATTGATATTTTTGATGAAAGAATGTGCTGCCCTGTGAAATGGTGCACAGTCGTGGATCATATTGCCTGCTGATCTCAGAATATTTCAGAGCTACTCTTTCTCCACCATTTCTCTTTCACACTGCAGAAACATGAGCATTCCTGCAGGAGCCGTATGGTAAATGTGAAATCTATAAAATTGATTTTTATTATACTACCTGTCTTCTAATTATATCATAACATTCTTATATCTGTGCAGCTTCAACAAGGTATTTATAATAACTGACAATTTCAAGCCCCCTAGATCCTTCTGATCAAATTTATTTTTCATACCATTATATTGCTACAGAGTATAAACTATACTTTATATGTGTATATATATATATATATATATATATATATATATATATATATATATATAACTGCACATCCCTATGTAGGATTCCTATTGCCACTTCTGTTGATTGGGAAGAGTCATTGTTAAAAATTTGTGGCGTTTGTTGCATACTTTACTAAATGTGGCAATCATTTATTTCAATAGTGTTTCATGAGCTTTTTAGAAAATTGTTATAAAAATAAAAGAAAGTATGATGATTTTTTTTTCTATAACACAATAGTGTTCCTTCATTTTGGTATTCATACATTTTCACACATATGATATGCCCAAACACCCTGAAACCAAAATCTTATACAATGTTTTATTTAATTCTTCTACAAAATTTATGCTTATAAAACCTGCACAATATACTATCCATCCCCTTTTTTTAAAACCAGACGTACATACCTCATACATACCAATCACACTGCAATAAAACCCACACCGATAAGCATACATTTAAAAAAACATACCATCATACCACATACCTAAATGTATTATCATACACATGTTATCTTTGAAGTTTTTACAAGTTATCAAACTACTTCATAAATTATCATATTGTCCCAACATAGGCCTAGGCTTCACCTTATATTAAGCTTCTTCAGGAGAACTCCATATTGTACATCAAAGATTACCCTTCTT
The DNA here is from genome assembly GCF_901001135.1 of Rhinatrema bivittatum. Classification (NCBI taxonomy): domain Eukaryota; kingdom Metazoa; phylum Chordata; class Amphibia; order Gymnophiona; family Rhinatrematidae; genus Rhinatrema; species Rhinatrema bivittatum. The sequence goes on along the minus strand of NW_021820917.1, from coordinate 53,552 downwards.
CTTGTTATGTGTGCCGTCCGCAGCAGACCCATGGTGCGACCCCCTCACCTTCTCACGCAGACTCCAGCTCCTGGATCCTCCTCGCTAGGGACAGTGGGCTGCCAGCTCCAACCTCGGGCCACCCTTGTGCCTCCAGCTCTGCCATGGTCCCCAATGCTGCAGCTCATGATGCCATTCCTTGTCAAGCTTCTCCACGTGGTCCACGGAGAGACGTCACTACCCATCCCTAGGCGCGTGCGCGTGCATCTCTGATCCTTATGAAGGGCCCTCGGTGGGAACCTGACCACGGCCCCGGATGATGACGTCAAACTCTTCAGTGTATTTAAGCTCAGGTCTCACTTCATAGCATTGCCTTTGCAACAGGTCTCCTCGCTACCCGAGTACTCGTTGCTACAAGAGAATCCTCTTTATTATTTGTTCCTGACCTCCGTTGCTCCCCGTTCCTGTCTTCTTTGTTCCTGCCCTGTCTATGTGTTGGACTTACTCTACAGATATCGACTTTGCTTTGTTTGACTATGCTTTAGCCTATCTCCAGATCCAGACCTATGCTACGCCTGACTACCGCTATTGACTTCGTGATTAGACCATTGCCTTGATTGACTATCGCTATTGACTTCTCCGTGATCAGACCAGTGCTTTGATTGACTAACGCTATAGACTTTCTCTGAGATCTGAACTCAGCATTGCTTGCTACGACCTCCGCTTTGCCGCCGGCCCTGATCCAAGCTGTTATTGATGCCTCCTCTAGCCTACTCCCTGGACATGGACTTATTAGGCTCCAGCCTACCTTTGCTTGAGCACCCCCAGCTAATCTCCGTTCCATTGGTGCTCGAGTTCCAGTACCATACCCAGTCCAGGATAGGACTACACCACCTATCATCTGCTGTCTCTGGGCTGAACCAACCTATCTTGTTAACCAACCTTGAGGCCAACCTAAGCCCTGCCGGCTCCGGCACCCAAAGGCTCAACCCACTGGGAACGAGAGCTGGTATAGGTGAAGCTCCAGTGGCTTCTACCTTCAGTCCACTCCACCTGCCGATGGTGGGGACCCGTAGGTCCTCACCTATGGGTTGCGTCAACCCCACCTCAGCCCAAGGGTCCACCTCCGACACAACACTTCTAAAACCATGACATTGGGAAATGTCCAAAAATATCTTTCAATGTGTCATGTTTCCTTTCTTCAGTGACTTTTCTCATAGTCCATTAATCGTGCCACATCCATCTTGCTTTAGATGTTCTACTTCTTCATTATAGATTGATATATACTATATTTTCAACAGACGAGGATTGACAATAGTTGTCACAGATAACCCAGCTGTTAAAAAAACAAAACTTTATTCACTATATTTTCAATTCATTAGTGCCATTATTTAAGTTCTTAAACTTTTTTTTATTTATCAACCCCTCCTCTGACTCTAACATACCTTCATTGTAGCCATAGGTTTAGCTTCTCAGCCATGTAAAAACTCCTTTTTCAGGCATACAATATCTTATGGGAACACAACAGTTATTGTTTAGGATTTGCACTACCGTTGTTAGTGAAAAGATAAAATATGAGAACCCCACATTAGCCACACCTCCATATGAATGTCTGAGTGATGTCATGTATACCCTCATTCTGCTACCATCCCCAAATCCTTCCTTAAATCTGAGTGACTCTCGCAGTGAGAAAAGCCACTTGCATGCACCACACCTCTCTGCATTTGAGAACGATACATCTGCACACTAAACATCCGGGTTTAAACCTGAATTCTTGAAACCCACAATTTTATTGTCAGGAATATTCTCCCTTAGCACTAATTCCTCAGTTCTTGAATCCCAAAACTTTATTATCAAGAACACTACACTTTAGCACTAGTCCGAGTTCTTGAATTCCAAAACTTCATCACGAGTACTCTCATAGAAACATAGAAACATAGAAATGACGGCAGAAGAAGACCAAACAGTCCATCCAGTCTGCCCAGTAAGCTTTCACACTTATTTTTTCATACTTATCTGTTATTCTTGTCCCTTTTAAGTAACTTTTGGGTTCTATTTCCCTTCCACCTCTGCCATCGATGTAGATAGCAGTGTTGGAGCTGCATCTAAGTGAAGTATCTAGCTAATTGATTTGGGGTAGTAACGCTGTAATAAGCAAGCTACTCCCACGTTTGTTTACCCAGCCTGTGCAATTCAGTCCTTGTTAGGGATGTGAATCGTTTTAGGACGATTAAAATTATCGTCCGATAATTTTAATATCGTCTTAAACCGTTATGGAACACAATACAATAGAGATTCTAACGATTTATCGTTATAAATCGTTAGAATCGTGAGCCGGCACACTAAAACCCCCTAAAACCCACCCCCGACCCTTTAAATTAAATCCCCCACCCTCCCGAACCCCCCCCAAATGAGTTAAATAACCTGCGGGTCCAGCGGCGGTCCGGAACGGCAGCGGTCCGGAACGGGCTCCTGCTCCTGAATCTTGTTGTCTTCAGCCGGCGCCATTTTCCAAAATGGCGCCGAAAAATGGCGGCGGCCATAGACGAACACGATTGGACGGCAGGAGGTCCTTCCGGACCCCCGCTGGACTTTTGGCAAGTCTCGTGGGGGTCAGGAGGCCCCCCACAAGCTGGCCAAAAGTTCCTGGAGGTCCAGCGGGGGTCAGGGAGCGATTTCCCGCCGCGAATCGTTTTCGTACGGAAAATGGCGCCGGCCGTATGGCCGGCGCCATTTTCCGTACGAAAACGATTCGCGGCGGGAAATCGCTCCCTGACCCCCGCTGGACCTCCAGGAACTTTTGGCCAGCTTGTGGGGGGCCTCCTGACCCCCACGAGACTTGCCAAAAGTCCAGCGGGGGTCCGGAAGGACCTCCTGCCGTCCAATCGTGTTCGTCTATGGCCGCCGCCATTTTTCGGCGCCATTTTGGAAAATGGCGCCGGCTGAAGACAACAAGATTCAGGAGCAGGAGCCCGTTCCGGACCGCTGCCGTTCCGGACCGCCGCTGGACCCGCAGGTTATTTAACTCATTTGGGGGGGGGGGTTCGGGAGGGTGGGGGATTTAATTTAAAGGGTCGGGGGTGGGTTTTAGGGGGTTTTAATGTGCCGGTTTTGCGATTTTTAGATTTTTTGATTTTTCACGATTTTTCACGATATTTTACCCCCCCAAACGGCAACAATACGATTCCCTCCCCCTCCCAGCCGAAATCGATCGTTAAGACGATCGAGGACACGATTCACATCCCTAGTCCTTGTTGGTATTTTGAATATACATCATTTTTTCTTCATTCCCCCTGCTGTTGAAGCAATGAGCTGCTCCATTAACACTAGCCCCTCTTATTCCATTAATTTGACCGCAGACCATATCAATGTCTGTTTTATCAAAGCCTCCATACTCAAAAGAAAACCTTCCATTCAATAGACAAATTCAATGCCCTTGGGGCCACTGTCTGCCAAATGAAAATATAATGTAGCTCATACCGGTGGAGCACAAGGGATACATCCCTTCCCCTATTACACTGCATTTGCTGGATGACAAAAGCACATTCATCATCTTCTGTGTGCCCCTTGTCAAGCCAATCTTGGACAATTGGGGGCCTCCTTTTTTCTTGTTCTAATCCAGTGTGTCCAATGTACAGTTTATGACATGGACACACTATGCACAGAGCACACACATTGAATTTCTGGATGAGTAAGTCAGGATGTTGAAACAATCTGATCTGTAATATGTTGGGACAAACAACACAGCTCTCTCAAGGAAATTGATTCCATTCAGATGGCTCCCCCCCTCCCCCCATTTAGAGGTACATTTGTTTTAACCAGTGTGTCCTCTAAGTTCCTACCCCTGGAGTTCACAAAAATAGGGTTTCTTTATACACATCAAACACAAACAACATCTGCCAGTGTTTCCTAATAATCCCCTGCAATTCCTTTGTGCGAGTAGAATACGGCAGTACACAAATTATCCTATCAACATTGTTCTAAACAGAGGACTGCAACAACAGCTTCCTGTTCGCATACAGCACTTGTTTATATGCATGTTTAATAACTGACCGTGGGTAATCCCGCTGCCTAAAACGAGTCTACACTTGCAGTGCTTGCTCTTTAAAGTCACCCACAGATGTGCACAGACACCACAATTGTAGAAATTGACCCACTGGGATGTTTTCTTGTAATCTTCTCGAATGATGACTATCAAAGGAAGCAACGTTCCTGTCTGTTTCTTTATGAAGAATGGAAGTACCTAGACTATGCTCATGCTTAAAAATCATTATGTCCAGAAATGGTACCCTCTCATAACTTCTCTTAAAGTTACTTCTAATGGTGATAGTCAGTACCGAATTCCGACTTCATATATGAAGTCGGAATTCGGTACTGACTATCACCATTAGAAGTAACTTTAAGAGAAGCTAACGTACAATTTATTATTCATTGTTATTCTCGGTTCAGAAATAAGGTTGGAGTCTTGTTAATATTACCCTCTCATAACTGCCATAAAATGTGAATTGGAGGTTTTTATTTCTGGTATTCAACCAGATTTCAAAGGCCACAACTCCATATTAGATGGCATCCAAATAAAGAAGATATCATCAATAAATCTTATCCAAACTCTTACATAATTCCCCATTGCAGATCCCTTAATCTGGTGAAAAATATTGTGCTGGAACTTAAAAACAAATTTCATCAAAGCTATATGGTCTAATTCAGTAATCAGCTCTCTGCGCTGGGCAGATATGGATGTAGTTCCTAAGGCCTCCTCTATAATTGATACTGCCTCCTCTATAATTGATACTGCTGCTAATTGTGGAATGTTTGTGTACAACAACAAGGTAACATCTGCTGTCACAAATATAGAAACATAGAAATGATGGCAGAAAAAGACTAAACGGCCCATCAAGTCTGCCCAGCAAGCTCCCACACTTATTTTCCCATACTTATCTGTTTCACCAACCACCAAGTTCAGGGCCCTTATTGGTAACTGTTTGATTCAAATTTCCTGCCACCCCCTGCAGTTGATGCAGAAAGAAATGTTGGAGTTGCATCAAAGGTGAATCATAAGGCTTAATGGTTAAGGGTAGTAACCGCAGCATCAAGCAAGTTACCCCGATGCTTGTTTACCCAGACTGCACAGCTCAATGCCTTGTTGGATGTTGTCTGAATGTAAATCCTCTTTTCTACTTTTCCCCCTGCCACTGAAGCAGAGAGCAATGCTGTATATGCATTCAAAGTGAAATATCAGGCTTAATTGGTTTAGGGTAGAAACCGCCGCAATAAGCAAGCTACCCCCACGCTTATATGTTTACCCAGACTGTGTAATCCAGTCCTTGTTGGTTGTTATCTGATGCAAATCCTCTTTTCCACATTTCCCCTTGCTGTTGAAGCAGAGAGCAATGTTGGAGTTGCATTAACCATGTGAAGGCTTATTGAGTAAGGGTAGTAATCACCAGGTAGTAGCCACCATTCCAGCAAGCCACCTCCATGGCTCTTTTCTTCATTCCCATCCTCTAGCATTTATGGATCCACAGTGTTTATCCCATGCCCCTTTGAAATCCTTCACGGTTTTAATCTTCACCACTTCCTCCGGAAGGCATCCACCACCCTCTCCATGAAGAAATACTGCCTGACATTGGTTCTAAGTCTTCCTCCCTGGAGTTTCGAATTGTGACCCTAGTTCTACTGATTTTTTTCCAATGGAAAAGGTTTGTTGTTGACCATGGATCATTAAAACCTTTCAAATATCTGAAAGAATGTATCATATCACCCCTGCTCCTCCTCTCCTCCAGGGTATACATATTTAGGTTCTTCAATCTCTCCTCATAAGTCATTTTATGTAGCTCATCCACCTTTTTGGTCACCCTTCTCTGAACCGCCTCCTTCCTGTCTCTGTCCCTTTGGAGATATGGTCTCCAGAACTAAACATAGTACTCCAGTTGAGGCCTCACCAAGGCCCTGTACAAGGGGATCATCAATTCCTTTCTCTTACTAAATATTCCTCTCTCTATGCAGCCCAGCATTCTTCTGGCTTTAGCTATCGCCTTGTCGCATTGTTTCGCTGACTTCAGATCATTAGATACTATCACCCCAAGGTCTCTCTCCTGCCCCATGCACATCAGCCCTTCACCCCCCATCAAATATAGTTCTTTCAGATTTCTACACCCCATATGATTGACTCTGAACTTCTTGGCATTGAATCTCAGCTTCCATATCTTCGACCACTCTTCCAGCTTCCTTAAATCCTGTCTCATTCTCTCCACTCCTTCAGGTGTGTCCACTCTGTTGCAGATCTTAGTATCATCCGCAAAAAGACAAACCTTACGTTCTATCCCGTCCGCCTTGTCGCTCACAAAAATATTGAGTAGGACTGATCCCAACACTGATCCTTGAGGCACTCCGCTTAACACCGCTCTCTCTTCAGAGTAAATTCCAATTACCATCTCACATTGCCTTCTGTCCATCAACCAGTTTGGAATCCAGGCCACCACCTTGGCACTCACTCCTAAAGTTCTCATTTTATTCACAAGCCTTCTGTGCGGGATCATATCAAAAGCTTTGCTGAAATCCAAGTAGATGACATTGAGCGCTCTTCCTTGATCCAGTTCCGTAGTCATCCAATCAAAAATGTCAATCAGATTTGTCAGACAGGACCTTCCCCTGGTGAATCCATGCTGCCTCTGGTCCAGCAATTCTTCTGACTGTAGATAGTTCACTATTCTTTCAGCAACGACTCTATTACATTTCCCACCACCAAGGTGAGGCTAACCGGCCTGTAGTTTCCAGCCTCCTCTCTGCTTTCACTCTTGTGAAGTGGTACCACCACCACTCTTCTCCAATCACTCAGCACCACTCCCATTTCTAGGGATCTATTGAACAAGTCACGCGCGGACCCACCAGCACATCTCTGAGCTCCCTCAGTATCCTGGGATGAACCTTATCTGGCCCCATGGCTTTGTCCACTTTCAGTTTTCCTAGCTCTTCCCATACATTCTCTTCTGTAAACAGAGTTTCATCTAGTCTACTCCCCTCCAGTTTCTTGTTAACTAGCTACAGTCCTTCTCCAGGGTCCTCTTTAGTGAACACTGAGCTGAAGTATTTGTTTAATATTTCTGCCATTTCTTCATCTCTCTCCACACATTGATCCTTTTCACCTTTCCATTTCATTATACCACTTTGGACTTTTTTCCTTTCTCTGATTTATCTGAAAAATGTTTTGTCACCTTGCTTTACCTCTTTGGCAATCCTTCTTCCGCTTGACTTTTTGCTTTCTTGATTACTTTCTTCATCTTCCTCAGTTCCACCAAATATTCTTCCTTGTGATCATCCCTTTGGGATTCTTTATATTTCTTAAATGCTGTTTCATTTTTCTCTTGTTTTTCTTTACTTTTCTAACATATAGATTAGTTGCCTTGGTAATTTCTCTTTTTAGTTTGGCCTACTGTTTTTCCACATCTCTCATTTTCTCCCAGCTTTCTAGTTCTTCCTCCAAATACTTCCCCAATTCAACAAAGTCCGTGTTTTTGAACTGCAAAACTCGGGTCTTCGTGCGACTTCTCCATATCCTATTTGTGATATGAAACCATACCATTTGATGATCGCTGGTGGTGAGGCGGGCTCCCACCCAGACATTAGATACATTATCTCTGTTAGTGAGCACTAAATCAAGTATAGCTCCCTCCCTCATGGGTTCCATTACCATTTGTTTGAACAGAGCCCCTTGCAGGGCATCCACTATTTTTCTACTGCTGTTAGATTCTGCAGAAGGGATTCTCCAGTCTATATCCGGCAGATTAAAATCTCCAACAATCACCACTTCTCCCTTCTTTCCCATTATGTTGATGTCTTCAACCAGATCTCTGTCAAGTTCTTCCATTTGATTTGGAGGCCTGTAAACCACTCCAATAAAAATGGATGCCCCATCATCTTTTTTTAGGATGGCCCTTAATACTTCTTCTTTGCCCCATCTTCCTTGCAGCTCAGATGCTTGGATATTGTTTTTGACATAAAGAGCCACTCCTCCCCCTTTTCTGTCCTCTCTGTCCTTCCTTAACAAGTTATAGCCCAGTATGGTTGTAATGAGATTCCGTGAACCAAGTCTTCATGACAGCAATAATGTCCAAGTCCGCCTCCACCATTAGGGCTTGCAGATCTGGGATTTTATTGATGAGCATTTGTGCTCATAGATTTCCAGCTTTTCTTGTTCAGGTTACTGCTTTTCCTGGACTCCTTTTGTGACTTATTTAGTTGACTTTTGCTATCCACTTCACCCTTTTCCATTGCATTTGTATTTGGGGGGATGACATTCTAATTTCCTTCTGCCAACTAGTCTAAATGCCTTATGACATAGGATTTGAATTGATCACTTAGGATCCTTTTTCCTGCCACAGACAGATGTAAGATATCTTTGACAAAGAGCTTTTTAATGTTCCATACACTGCCGCAACCCCCAATGTATCCAAAACGTTGTTCTTTACACCAGGATTTGGGCCATACTTTGAAGTTATCAATATGGCTTAGCTTCTCCTTCCCCTTTCCATGAATAGGTAATACTTCTGAAAAGGCAATGGTTGTCGCCATGTGACTAATCTGCTTCACTAGAGACTGGAAATCTTTCTGTACCACTTGGATGCTGTTTCTTGCAAGGTCGTTGGTTCCCAGATGGATGATAATATCAACTTTAGAGTCTTTGCTTTCTTCTTTGATCACTTTGACTATCTGAATAGCATTTCTGTCGGCCAATGATCCTGGAAGGCATTTAACTGTAGTGTTTCCCTCAAAAAGAGTTCCCAAATTAGAGCCTCTGATGACAGAGTCACCCAGCACAATGAGCTTTTTCCTTTGGTTATTGATTGTATTATGGAATTTCTGTATGCATTGGGTTTTTCCTTTCTTTTCAGATACCACTTCAATCTCATTCACAAAAGCTTCTTCATTATCTAATACAGAGAAGGCGTATCTTGAACCTCACTGATTATGCTAAGAATTGGAAACAATTTAGTCAAGTACCAGATATAAGGGACTTAAAGGGATGATTGGTCTTAAAAAAGAGTCCCCAAACTTTGATAAGTAAATAAAATAAATAACTAAATAAGGGTTCAAGAAGAGATACTCTAGAAGCCATCCAGGTGGATTCTCAAGCAATTTGTGGATTTTTGGAACTAAATAAAATTTCAGTGTAAGCAAATGCTTTTCCAACAGGAAAACGTGTTCCTTTGAAGTAATGATCCCTGCTTGTGTAGCCTTCTACAAATTGTCACTAATCTCCATATACAACTTATCAGTGGGATCATTTTCCAACCTCAGATAGAATTTAGTGTCATCTAACTGTCTCAATGCCTGAGCCATTACCTCTCCCCCTTTATCCTCTGGACAGATAACAATGGTGGGATCCGAAAAGCAAAGTAATATATGCTTCCCTTTGAGCCTTGCTCAGACTATTGTAATAAAACCAATGGGACTGCTCCATGCCCTCCAAATCCCTCAATACCAGCATCGCAAATGACGTGATCAACGGGTCAGCTTGCCCTGGTGTCATCTATCCTGTTTTGTGGGCTAAAGATATATCATTTTGGATTTCTGAATTTCTTGAAAAATAATGAGCTATACTCATTTTATGAATGAACCTATGTAAAAATGACCATCTATCAAAAGCATTATAATAAGTTGTAGGGGCAAAAGACATACATGCACTCAGCAACAGCTTGATGGGAGGAGAGGAGAAAGGAAAAGAAAAAGTTCAGTAAGTAGACATCCCCTTCCTTGCCCCCTTCTTCCCTCACCAGCCTAGACCCAGAAAATTCTGACCAAACTAGAGGCCTAAGCCTATGCCCAAGAGCGATGTAAGCATCTCAGCCTAAGCCAGGGCATGAGGCTGGGTCATCACCTAGGCTTAGCCTGCAGCCTGATGCAGGGGAAGCAGCCTATGCCCAACCATGATGCCAGGATCTCAGCTTAGGCCTAGGCCAATGCCAGGGCCTTGGCCAAGACCCAAAGAAAGGACAGGCCTCAACATCTTTGCCTGGGCTGAGAAACTTCACAGCTCCCACTTACTTGGTTCATCAGGTATCCAAAGATGTAGTCCAGGCTTAGGCATGATTCTAGGCCCAGCCCAGAGGACAGGTCCTGATGCCTGAGTCTCAGTCTAGACAAAGCCCGAGCCCAGGCCTGTTGCTGGGGCTTGGTCAAGAAAAAGAGTCCCAATGCCTGGGTCTTAACCTAGGCCAAGGGTCTCGATGCCTGGGTGTCAGCCTAAGCCCAGGCCCAATTCCGAGGCCAGCCCAGAGGCCAAGTCCATTGTCGGGGCCTCAGCCCAGATCTACACTCAGGTCAAGGACTGGACCCAAAAACTAGAGCCTAGGCCTCTTATGTGCTGTCCTCTTCTTAATTCTTTCAAATGATTGCATTCACTGGGGACACACCAGAGTTAATTAACTTTGTTGCCTTCCTTCTCAGTAGAGGGTGCCATTTGTACAGCAGTTAAGCTACAGCATCCGCTGTTATTTAAAAGAAGGTGGTGGACTTGTGCATCACATCAATAGGATTTTAGATAGTGATGGGAAAGAACCAGCTGTCTTGGTATATGTGGGTACCAATGAAGTAGAAAAGTGCAGGAGGGAGGTTCTGGAAGCCAAATTTAGGGTTTTAGGTAGAAAGTTGAAATTCTCCTGGGTAGAATTCTCAGAAATGCTCCTTGTTCTATGTGCAGGACCCCAGAGGCAAGTAGAACTCCAGAGTTTCAATGCATGGATGAGACAAAGGTACAGAGAAGAGGGTTTTAGGTTGGTTAGGAACTTGGTTTCAATTAGGGGAAGGGGACTTTTTCGGAAAGGATGGGCTCCACCTTAATTAAAGTGGAACCAGGCTGCTGGCATTAACCTTTAAAAAGGAGAAAACATAGTTTTTAAACTAGATGATGGGGGAAGCCGACAATCGCACAGATGAGCATGGTTTGAAATGATGTATCTTTGAAGGATACTAAGAGAACAGGGGAAATAGGGCATCCCAGTAGAGAGGTTGCAATAATTGTCAAAGTGGACTAAGTGTTTTTAATTGTAGTGCAGAAAGATTCCAAATTACTCCTGTAAACTAATGAGCAGGTTAAAAAGAAAAAAAAATACTTTGACATGTCTGGATACAAATGATAGAAGTCTAAATAATAAGATGGGAGAGTTAGAGTGTATAGCACTGGATGAAGAGGTAGATATAATTGGCTTCTCAGAGACCTGGTGGAAGGAGGACAACCAATGGGACACTGTGATACCAGGGTATAAATTATATCAAAATGATAAGATGGATCAAATTGGTGGAGGGGTGGAGGTTAAAGAGAGCATTGGGACAAATTGAACTCTCTCTTCACAGCCCTTTAAGGTCATAATCTTATCTTAATAATGTACTATATGTTTTTTCGCTTCATTCTTTTATTTATTTTATTTTATCTCATTTATTTTATTTATGATTGATTCACAATTTATATATTGTGGCTATAGGCCTGCTGTTGTTCCTTAATTCCAATTGTTTCAAAATGTTCAATGGTTTATATGCACTGTTTATTGTATCGCCTCCTAGCGAAAGTTTAGTTCTTTGTAAACCGGTGTGATCTATATCCTTTATAGGAATATCGGTATATAAAAAATTTCAAATAAATAAATAAATAAATAAACAGAATAAGAGTTTAGCTGGAAACAATGCAATTTTGAATCTTTATGGCTAGAAATTCCATTTGAAAAAGGAAATAAACTAGCAATGAGGGTGTTTTACCATCCACCAGACCAGAATGAACTAACAGACAATGAAATGCTAAAAGAAATTAGGGAAGCTAACAAAATCAGCAGCATTGTAATATTGGGCAATTTCAATTACTCCAGTATTGACTGGATGAATGTTACATCAGGACATTCTAGAGAAGTACATTTCCTAGATGAAATAAATGACTACTTCATGGAGCAGTTGGTACAAGAACCAACAAGAGGGGGAACTTAGTGGAATACAGGTTTTGGTGCAAGATGCAAAGGTGTTGAAGCCACTTGGCAATAGTGATCATAACATTATCCAATTTGATTTAATAAATGAAGGGAGCATAAAAAATAAATTGGCTGTGCCAGCATTTAACTTTCAAAAAGGTGACTATGCTAAAGTGAGGAAAATGGTTAGGAAAAACAGAAAGGAACAACTGCAGAGGTTAAGAATTTAGCTCAGGCATGGATGTTCTTTAAAAACCCCTTCTTGGAAGCGCAGATCAGATATATTACATACATTACAAAAGGTGGAAAGAAGGCTAAACAACTACTGGTTAAATGTGAGATGAGAAAGGCTATAATACATAAAAGAACATCTTTCAAGAAATGGAAAAGGGGTTTAAAGGAAGAAAAAAGCATATGGAACACAATGAGATAATTTGAAAAGAAGCTTTCTGTGGATATGAAAACTCATGATAAAACCTGTTTGGGTACATTTGAGTTAAAAAGCCTGTGAAGGAGTTAGTTGATCTCTGGGTAAAAGGGGTACTTAGGGATGACAAATCCATAGCAGATAGACTAAATGAATTATTTGCTTCGTTATTCACTGAAGAAGATGTAAGAGCTATACTCATGCCAGAAATTATATTTAAGGTGATGGTTTAGAAGAGCTGAAATAAATCTCAGTTAACTGGAAGGTGTGCTAGGGAAAATTGACAAACTAAAGAGTAGCAAATCACCTGGTCCAGATATTATACATCCCAAATTGCTGAAAGAATTGAGAAATTAAATTGTGGATCTGCTACTGGAAATTTGTAAAGTATCATTAACATAATCTATGGAACCTGAAGGATTGCCAATGTAATGCCAATTTTTCAAAAAGGGATCAAGGTGTAATCCAGGAAACTACAGACCAGTGAGTCTGAAATCTCTGCCAGGCAAAATGGTAGAAACTATCATAAAGAATAAAATTGTTGAACATATAGATAAGCATAGTTTAGTGGGACAAAGCCAACATGGATTTAGTCAAGGCAAGTCTAGCTATACAAATTTGCTACAATTTTTTGAGAGCATAAACAAACATGTGGATAAAGGTAAGCCAGTTGATATAGTGTATCTGGATTTCCAGAAATCATTTAATAAAGTCCCTCATGAGAGACTTCTTTGGAAATTAAAAAGTCATGTGATGGGGGCAGTGTCCTATTGTGGATTGCCAACTGATTAAAAAATAGAAAACAGAGAGTAGAGCTGAATGGTAAATTGTCCCAATGGAAAAAGTTAAATAGTGTAGTGCCCCAGGCATCTATTCTGGGACTACTGCTTTTTAATATTTTTATAAATGACAAGGAAATGTGAATAACAAGTGAGGGTATCAAATTTGCCAATGACAAAAAATTATTCAAAGTTGTTAAATTTCAAGAGGATTGTGAGAAATTGCAAAAGGATATTGCAAAATTGGGATATTGGACATGCAAATGGCAAATTAAATTTAATGTGGAGAAGTGCAAAATGATATACTTGGAGAAGAGTAACCCAAATTATAGCTACATAATGCAAGGTTTCACTTTAGGAATTACCACTTGGGAAAAGGATTTAGGTGTCATTGTTCAAAATACATTGAAATCTTCTGCTCAGTGTGTAGCAGCAGCCAAGAAAGCATATAGAATGCTAAGGATTATTAGGAAAGGAATGGAGAATAAATCAGAGAATATCATAATGCATCTGTGTCGCTCCATGGTGTGACCTCATTTTAAGTATTGTGTGCAGTTCTGGTCACCACATCTCAAAAATAATATAGTAGATTTAAGAAAGGTACAGAGAAGGGTGACCAAAATGATAAAATGGAAGGAACAATTCCCCTATGAAGAAAGGCTAAAGAAGTTAAGACTCTTCAGCTTGGAGAAGAGATGGCTGAGTGGAGATATGACAGAGATCTATAAAATAATGAGTGGAATGGAATGAGTAAATGTTAACCAGTTGTTTACTCTTTCAAAAAGTACAAAGACCAGGGGACAAACAATGAAGTTACTAGGTAATACATTTAAAACTAATAAGAGAAAATATTGTTTTACTCAATGCATAATTAAGCTCTGGAAATCACTACCAAAACATGTGGTGAATGCTATTAGGATAGCTGAGTTTAAAAAAGATTTGGACAAGCTCCTGGAAGAAAAATCCATTAATCATTATTAAGGTAGAATCACAGAAATCCACTACTTATTCTTGGGATAAGCAGCTTGGAATCTATCTAGCCCTTGGGATCCTGCCCAGTATTTGTGACATAGCTTGGCCATTGTTGGAAGCAGGATATACTGGGCTTGATGGACCTTTGGTCTGACCCAGTATGGCAAGTCTTATGGCCCTAGTTTTCGGATTGGACCATGGTGTCAGGTCTTGGCCTAGACCCGGGACCATGCCCAGGCATCGGGATCCAGCATCCAGACCGAGCCCTGGCATTGGACATGGGCCTGGGCCTTGGGCTACGCTGAGACACAGGCATTGTGACCCAGACTTTGAGCAGGCTTCAGCATCTGTGTTGGCTTTGGCCTAGGCTGAGGCCAAGGTCCCACCCTAGGCTGAGTGTTGAGACCAGGACTCATAGGGCCTTTGTATAGGGCCTAGGCCAAGGTTATGATAATCTACCACAACCTAGGTTTACTCAAGGCTGAGGCTAAAGCCTGGGCCTAGCCCGAGGCATCGGGAACAGGCCTTGAAACCTGGCCTTTGCGTAAGGCCTAGGTTGAGGTTGCAGCAACCTGCCATGGCCTAGGTCTTCACAAGGCCAAGAATTTGGCCTGAGCCTAGATGTCTTCAGCAGATCCCACCCAGAACTGGTAAGTTGGGCTGGGGATTATCCTGGCCTTTGCATTTTTCTGGGTGGTAGGAATGGGTGGTAGGAATGGGAAGCCCCATTTTTTTTTTAATTTTTTAAAATATATATTTATTTCATTTTTACAATCTAAAGAACATGAAATGAACATTAAACAAAATTTAATTTAAGGGAAAAAGCCCCAAAACAACATTTAAATACATTTTTCCCCACATATCTCTATTAATTATGCACTTATCCACTTTATTCTATGGAGGCCCCTCTCTACTTACCTAGTTTTTGACTAACTTGATACTATCATATTTTTTTACCCTATTCTGGCTTCCTGTTCTTTTTCACAAATGTACCATTTGATTAGTGAAATGTTCCCTCTACATTTTAAATTGGGGTTCCTTTTTCTTCTGTAATGTTTACTATCCCAGTTGTCGATCTCCACGTACTATAACATGCTCTGAACTCTTCTGCTGATAAAGCATGAGAAAGATAAATCATGATGGTGATAAAATGGTAAATAACCATCCTTTAGTTACCTGTTCTACCCTACTCATGATTTTATAAAATTCTATCATGTCCATTCTCGGTCATCTCTTTTCCAAGCTTAAGAACTCTAACCTGTGTAGTAGCTATTCTTCATAGGGAAGCTCATCCATTCTCTTTATCATTTTTGTTGTCCTTATTTGCACCTATTCTAGTTCTATGTTATTATTATTTTTTTTTTTTAGATTGGGTGACCATAACTGCACACAATACTTATGGTGCACTTGTACCAAGGATCAGTACAGATCCTTTTTGGATCCTAATATTCTATTTGCTTTTTTGATTGCTGCTGCACATTGACTTCAGGATTTCAATGTAGTATACAAAAGGTCTCCAAGGTCCTTTTCCTAGGTGGTGACTCTTAATATGGAACCCAGCATTATAAACCTGTAATAGGGAAAAATAACCCCAATGTGCATGATTTTGTACTGTCCATGTCCACCTTAAATTTAATCTGCCATTCATATTCCAAGACTCCCAGTCTTGCAAGGTCTTTCTGCATCTCCTCATAATATGCTGCTGTTTTAATAACTTTGAACAATGTTATGTCATCTGCAAATTTGATTACCTCACTTGTTGTTCCTTTTCCAGATGGTCCCAGTACTGATCTCTGTTGTACTCCACTAATACTTAATATTTAATATATTTGATGAATCTCCTTTCTTCACAATCAAGGTGACTTTTCTTCATTTGGAAGACTGTTTAGCCTTACCTGTTTAGTAGGGATGTGAATCGTTTTTCAACGATTAAAATTATCGTCCGATAATGTTTATATCGTCTTAAATCGTTATAGAACACGATACAATAGAAATTCTAACGATTTATCGTTAAAAATCGTTAAATCGTGTTAGTGCGCACTAACTCGAGTTAGTGCGCACTAACTCCCCGTTAGTGCGCACTAACTCGATTTAGTGCGCACTAACTGAAAATGATACAAATAAACACTTTCCAGGTCACTGAAGGTCAGTTAGGAATGAATATGTGTTCCTATTGGCTGGCTGCCCTCTTATCTATTGATGTTACCAAGGTTACCACTGAGGTGATGGTTGGGGGGATGGGAAATGGAACTGGAAACTAACGAACACCAACAGAAAATGAAACAAAGTGTTCACACTTCCCAGGTCAGTAAAGGTCACTTAGGAATGAATATGTATGTATGTATTCCTATTGGCTGGCTGTGCTCTTATCTATTGATGTTACCAATATGGTTGGGGGGATGTGAAATGGAAACAGTTGGAAGCTTGACAAAAAAAGTAATGTAATGATCAGCACTCACGTGACTAGAACTTGTTTTTTTATTATTTTTGTTAGCAGGCACCTGAAATGCTAGTGCATGTTGAATTTGCCAATCACTGTGCATTTTAGAAAGGTGGTCCTGGCTGGAACTGTACACAGTTCATATGTAATTGATTGTTGGTAAGTGTATTTTTTAAGTAGCCACACTGGCACCAGTATGTTTACTTTTCCTCCTACTTAACTCACTAGCTCAGCTTTATAAGAAGGGCTTCTCTGCTTGTGTGTTGTTTTTGTTTGGTGTGAGGAGAGCAGAAACATCAGATCTTTATTCAATCTACTACAGTCATCTCTTACAGTGCCCTATCCCTATTAATACCAGGAGTGTTGTGATCTTCCTGCACACAGTGCCCTAACCCTGATACCAGTCTGAGACAGCTCCCTCCCTGCATTACTAGTGAGAGCTGGCTTCACAGACAGGGGGGAGCTGCCTGACCCTCACTCCTGACTTCCCCCATGTCCCAGCTAGTGAATGGTGTGTGGGTGAGGGGGGGGGGGAGGATGGTGAAGTCTGAGACAGCTCCCTCCCTGCATTACTAGTGAGAGGCTGGCTTCACAGACAGGGGGGAGCTGCCTGACCCTCACTCCTGACTTCCCCCATGTCCCAGCTAGTGAATGGTGTGTGGGTGAGGGGGGGGGGGGGGAGGATGGTGAAGTCTGAGACAGCTCCCTCCCTGCATTACTAGTGAGAGGCTGGCTTCACAGACAGGGGGGAGCTGCCTGACCCTCACTCCTGACTTCCCCCATGTCCCAGCTAGTGAATGGTGTGTGGGTGAGGGGGGGGGGAGGATGGTGAAGTCTGAGACAGCTCCCTCCCTGCATTACAAGTGAGAGGCTGGCTTCACAGACAGGGGGGAGCTGCCTGTCCCTCACTCCTGACTTCCCCCATGTCCCAGCTAGTGAATGGTGTGTGGGTGAGGGGGGGGGGGGGGATGGTGAAGTCTGAGACAGCTCCCTCCCTGCATTACTAGTGAGAGGCTGGCTTCACAGACAGGGGGGAGCTGCCTGACCCTCACTCCTGACCTCCCCCATGTCCCAGCTAGTGAATGGTGTGTGGGTGAGGGGGGGGGGAGGATGGTGAAGTCTGAGACAGCTCCCTCCCTGCATTACTAGTGAGAGGCTGGCTTCACAGACAGGGGGGAGCTGCCTGTCCCTCACTCCTGACTTCCCCCATGTCCCAGCTAGTGAATGGTGTGTGGGTGAGGGGGGGGGGATGGTGAAGTCTGAGACAGCTCCCTCCCTGCATTACTAGTGAGAGGCTGGCTTCACAGACAGGGGGGGGCTGCCTGACCCTCACTCCTGACTTCCCCCATGTCCCAGCTAGTGAATGGTGTGTGGGTAAGGGGGGGGGGGGAGGATGGTGAAGTCTGAGACAGCTCCCTCCCTGCATTACTAGTGAGAGGCTGGCTTCACAGACAGGGGGGAGCTGCCTGACCCTCGCTCCTCCGGGGTATTGTGATCTTCCTGCACACAGTGCCCTATCCCTGATACCAGGGGTGTTGTGATCTTCCTGCATGCAGTGCCCTATCCCTATTAATACCAGGAGTGTTGTGATCTTCCTGCATGCAGTGCCCTATCCCTATTAATACCAGGAGTGTTGTGATCTTCCTGCATGCAGTGCCCTATCCCTGATACCGGGATGTGTGCAAGAAGATCACAACACCCCCGGTATCAGGAATAGGGCACTGTGTGCAGGAAGATCACAACACCCCCAGTATCAGGAATAGGGCACTGTGTGCAGGAAGATCACAACACCCCTGGTATTAGGGATAGGGCACTGTGTGCAGGAAGATCACAACACTCCTGGTATTAATAGGGATAGGGCACTGTGTGCAGGAAGATCACAATACCCCTGGTATCAGGGTTAGGGCACAAGTTCTAGTCACATTGACTGATCACATTACTTGTTTTGTCAAGCTACCAACTGTTTCCATTTCCCATCCCCCATATACTGTCAGTAGGAAACTTGGTAACATGAATAAATAAGAGGGCAGCCAATAGGAATACATATTCATTCCTAAACTGACCTTAACTGACCTGAAAAGTGTCAAATTGTATCATTTTCAGTTAGTGCGCACTAACTGGGAGTTAGTGCGCACTAACTCCCGTTAGTGCGCACTAACTCGAGTTAGTGCGCACTAATCGGAAAAAACGATTTTTAACGATTTTTTAACTAAAAAATCGTGCCTAAGACGATTTTCTTGCCCTGCCACACGATTTCTATCGTTAAGACGATATGGAAAACGATTCACATCCCTACTGTTTAGCCTTGTTTCCTGTCTGTTAGCCAGTTACTAATCCACAGCTGGACACAGTCTGCTGCTAGTATACCAGACAAAAGGATAGAACAACTCTGCAGCTATTCCAGCAGTTATTTCAATAGAGCTAATTGCCACTACATCAGCATCTCAAATGAATGAAAATATGCATGTGCCTGATGAAGAAACTGCAGCATATATGAGTGTAGTGGAGTCATAGGTTGTAGTTACCTCAGAACTCAAGCCATCAGAAAATCCAGGGCTTTGGCTAGAAATAAGCAGTAAAATGAGATACTTCCTTATACTAAACGGTCAATTCAAGTGAAAGTGTTCAGGTTTCCAAAAGAACATGTATACTGAAGAAGCATTGGAAAACTCTAATGGCGAAAAGGTAGCGACAAAGGCTCATGCATTCATAGATCCAGAATGCTGCATGCTACTTTTATGGAAAACTGTTCCAAGCTGACATTAGTATATCCACAATAAGTTCAAGTGGAACAGAGGACTAGAAAATGTTGATTAGAACTTTGGTAAATCATGATAAAGCACCACATTGCTATAAAGCATTCCAGGGCTGGAATGAGTTAGAGACAAGACTGAGGTTAAAGGCAAACACGGATGAAAAAAACCAGAAGTTTGATTCAGAGACTCATTGCTGGAGAAATGTTCTAAAAAGACTAATTGCAATTTTGAGAGTACATGCTACACCATATCACCTTATCACCAAATTGTCATCATCATCATGCAAATACTGTTTTATTGACTTCTGACTCTTCCAGGGTCCATAAAACTTCTATGGTCTAAAATTTCAAATAGCAACCTCCTTTCTTTAGTGGATGTCATAATCACTGTTTCCCATGGATAGCTGAGTGGGAGAAAGCAGTCTTTGCTCTCTAATGCAAAGTAGAGTTGGGAATTAGTTTGCAATGAATTAAGAAATTTATTTCTTATTTCTTTGCATATCAAGAATAAAAAAAAATGATAGGAAAACCTACAGAATATCATGTTGTTTTTCCCTATTGTTGCTTTTTAGGAGTGGTTAAAAAAAATCACATTTAACAAAAATAACAACCTCAGAGGACCCCAACTCTTCCTATTTTATTAAAAGATGGAGCCCTCCCCACAAGTCAGCTCCCTCGCCTACCATCCTGATCCCCCTAGGACTCAACAAAATCCAAGGTGGTTTAGTGGGGGGCCTGGGAGTGACCTCCTGCCATTAGTCCAGAGCTTCCCAAACCAGTCCTGGGGTCCCAACCGCAAGTCGGGTTTTCAGGATATCCACAATGAATATGCATGAGTTAAATTTGCATATACCAAGCTTCCATGATATACAAATTTATCTCATGCTTTTTCATTGTGGATATCCTGAAAACCTGACTGGCTGTGGGGTCCCCAGGACAGGTTTGGGAAGGCCTGCATTAGTCAAAATGGTGCCAGATGCCCTTTTCCTACACCATATTGCAGGGCCTATGTAATTAAATCCCCTCTTCCAAGGGAGAGAGGGTAAAGAACATGCTACCAATTAAGTGACCTACAGCAGAGAAAAAAATAGAGGACAATGCAGATATGTACCATGAGCTGCCAACCCAGGAAAGCCAGGATGAGATTGAAAAGGTTGCTAGAAATTTTAAATGACCATAAATAGATGAGTCAGAGGCTCAGGCAGGGGAATTTGCATGTCACAGCCCCCCAGACTTCTGTTGGTAACTTGCAGAGAAATATCACTTTAAATCATACAGAAATATGACTGGAAAAGTCCTATATTGAAGAATTCTGAGTGAGAGAGGGATTTTTGAGAAAAATGTACTGACAAACAGTCCAAGGAAGCAAACTGAATCTCACCCTGACTAACAGAGGCTTGGGTACCCAGTTCTCAGACAGAAAAAAAAAAAGCCAGGCAGGATAGAAGAGTGAACACATAAAATCTTTCCATGGTCCTATCTGAGTCTTAGCATTTTGGCTGAGACAAGATGACCCATCCAGGCTGGGTAACAGTGAATGACTGGTCATGAGGTTAGTAGAACTAAAATCACTGAATGCTGAGACTGCAGAGGGCCTGGCTCACTGAATATTAAACATGCCATAGGTATAGTGGAGCTGTAAACCCCAAACAAGAAAAAGCTCTCCTACTAAAGGAGGTGACCCTGGGTCTCTCTTGAGCAAGGGGACCCCAGTGGCAGCTTTAGTAGTCACCCAAGAGGATATGGATGTCAGCAGCAGGTTGAACAGTCCCCTAGGAGAATGGGGACCACAGAGGCAGGTCAGGAGGTGACTCTTGGTCCCCCTTGAGCAAGGGGATGCCAGCAGCAGATCAAGCAGTCGCCCAAGGTGGTATGGACCCCAACAGCAGATCAGGAGGTGATCTTCAGCCCCTCTTGAGCAATGGGACCCCAGTGGCAGATTGAGTGGTCGCCCAGAAGGGTGTAGATCCCAGCTGCAGATTGAGCAGTCTCCCAGGAGGGTGTGGATTGCAGCAGCAGATCAAGCAGTCCCCCAGGAAGAAGGGACCCCAACATCTGGTTCAGAGGTACAGTTGAGTCTCCCAGGAGGGCATGGACCACAGCAGCATTGGATTCCCCAGGAGGGTGTGGACCCCAGCAGCAGACTGGGAGTTGGTTTCAGGTCCCCAGGAGGGCATGGACCTCAGTGTGTTGGCACATACTTTTCAGCAACACTGAGTTGGCAGCAGTTTAGATACTTATTTTTCAAAAGAAACAAGAGAACATTACTATTCTGCTCACCAATTTATCAATCCATACACATTATCATATTGATTAAATAATTTTATTTCAAAGATTCTATATTCACAATATTTTCACTTATTTAAATACACCATTCACACCTCATTCACACTGCAACATCCCACTAAAAATATATACTAGTATTTTTTGATATAAAACCCCCACTCTTATTTCATACCCACAGCTGTGCAAAAATCCACCCCAACATGTCAAAGTCCCATCGGTCCAACCTTCTTCTTATAAATGAATGCTACCTTCTTATTAACATTCAAATCTTTTTCCTTTTTTTTCCCCACAAAATAGATCCTCAATGGTTCAAGATTCAGTTCCCAATGATGGCTCAATTCATGAAGATTGTTATTTCAACAGCCTTTATTTCAAAAGGCCAACTCAATTCCCAATGGTGGAAGATGCAAAATTATTGTTTCAAAAGTCCATTTCAGAAGCCCGATGCCATGGCATTTCAGCGGCATCCCACCTATATCAGGAGCACTTCACAAAAATGTTAACACATTCAAATCCACCACGATAGTTCTTGTATCAAGCTCTTTATGTTGAAATCACTTTTATCTGGGCTACCATTCAATATTGAAGACCAGAACCTTTCATCCCATGTTTAAAGACAGCCACCATTTTCATTCTCAGTCTGAGCTCTTTGTTACATGTTCTACTTCCACTGCCGCACCGCTATGCGTGCAACTTTGTATCCACTGTTTTTATCACGGTTGCCCTCAAGACTCTGCTGAAAATGGTTAACAACTTATTCACTTTCTTGCAGTATTAGAAGCCCTTTCAAATCCCATCCCGATCATCTGTGAAATATATAATATGTATAACACATTCTTACCCTTAATCTATTATGTACATTCATATCTACTCCCATTCATATCACCCACTCACAAATAAAACATCCGTTCACCATAATAAAAGTACTACTCTGTTAGTCTCCCCCTACCTGATATTCTACATTCACTCACTCTTATCCAAGTATCCCTTCCTCTTACTCATATCTCCGTATCTAACCCAACCATGTCCCCACTAAAATTAAATACAAAACATACCAACTAAGGTCCAATCCACAACCCCAAAATAAGCCAGTACTCTACACTCACCCGCTCTGATCCGACCACACCTTTCTAATGCTCTTATCCGGTGTCAGTGAATCTCACCGTATTCCCTCTCAGATTTAAATGTCCCAACTCCTCCCCCCATGTCATCATCAGCGTCATCACCACCCACAAATATATACTCTAAAACCCAAGCGATTCTCACATTCATTTCTACAATAAATATATTCATACTCACTCACTAAAACTAAAATCCCCATCATCCATTCATACACACAAATCTTTCAGCGGTGGTGAGCTATACCTCATCATTTCTATATCCCTCTCCCCTCCCCCCAATCGTTATGTCATCAAGGATGCCTACTGGTGGGTATATCTCATTTCTGAACCTTTTTTTTACAAAAGCACTTTCCACTCTACTTCCTTATTCAAACCACTGGGGATCACCGTTTTCCACTGAAAGATATATCTTTGTTCTTTAAATAAAAGTATTTTATTAATATCTCCCCCTCTCACCCGAACAACTTGTTCAATAACCGCAAATCTTAATTCCTCAATCTTATGTTGTGCAGACACCCAATGCTCACCAGCGGAGCTTCCACCCGATTACACCGTATACAGCTCATATGTCCCTGAACATGCAGTTTCAAATTTCTCATGGTCTTGCCAATATATTTCAACCCACATGGGCACCATATCACATATATTACCTGTTCGGATTCACAAGAGGAGTTGCCACGTAGTTTAAAAATCTTACCCCCTGACAACTGTGTCTCCTTTCCTTGATACGCCTGGGGACAAACATTACACTGACCATATGCACTATGTCCACTATCCTTAACACCACGTCTCCTCTCACTTATAATCCCTGCATGGACCAAATTATCCTTCAAATTGGATGCCCTTGAAAATGCAAACATGGGTTTAGTATTGAATATAGAATGTAGACCCAAAACTTCCCAATGGCGCAAAATACTTTTCCTTATTCTCCAGGATTCAGGCATAAAAGGTAAAACACAAACCAGCTCAGCAGAATTTTTTTTCTGTCTCGGTGTCAACAATAACTCCCTATTGGCCCATCTCCCCCGTTTCATTGCTCTTTTTAAAAAATTTTTGGGGTATCCCAGTTCCCTAAACCTATTAAACATTCCATTTGCTTTCAAGAGATATACCGAATTTGAGAAGCACAATTTCCTTAAACATAGAAATTGCCCCATAGGAATATTTTCTCTTAATTTTGCAGGATGGCAACTCTGAAAATGGAGAATTGTTTTCTTGTCCGTCTCCTTCCTGAAAATAGAAAATGTGAATTCTTTCCCCTGTATACTAATCTCAATGTCTAAACAGTGAATAACCTTATTGTTAATGTCTGCTGTGAATTGTAGATGAATGTTTTGAATATTCAACCATTCAATAAACTGTTCAAGGTCTTCACGGGACCATCCCAAATAATCAATATATCACTAATGAAACATTTCCACATTTTAACATGGGATCTATACATCTTTGAAACCATCACCTGTTTCTCGAACTCACCCATGTATAAATTCGCAATGTCTGGGGCCATAGAAGTTTAAAGTATCTATTCCCAAAACAAAAATAATTTTGTGTCATGGCATATGTAGTAAGTTCTACTATGAATTTAGTTGGGATTCTATCCCTATCATCTCTCTGGGCCATATATTGTCTCACCATCTCAATGGCTTCACCCTGAGGGATATTAGTGTAAAGGGAAGTTACATCCAAAGTTGCCATCCAAATGTTATCACCCACCGGTCCACTTTCCTCTAACATTGTGATGACATGCCCAAAATCTCTAATATAGGCCGGTAAGGCCATCACAAATGGACGTAACAAACGGTCAATTAATATTGATAAAGGTTCCAATAGGGATCACCGTGATGACATTATAGGCCTACCTGGGGGTTTATTTAACCGTTTGTGAATTTTCGGGAGAGTGTAAAATGCTGGTACCACTGGAGCATCAACCTTCAGAAATCTATATTCTTTCTGAGTTATCCAACTCATAGACAGAGCCCCCTCAAGTAATTTATCTATACCCTTCTTCAGGTCATCAGTGGGATCCTTCTCTAGCTCTAAATAAAAATTTTTATTCATTAACTGGGACTCCACCTCCTCTATATAGTCTGATGTATCCATTACAACAGCGGGCTTTATAGTGATACTTTCATCCCGTTGTAACATTTTAAGCGCATACCTTTCCCCTTTAGTGAGACTGTCACTCTTCCCTCCTATGCAATGCTTTGGAATAATTTGTTTTATATCCCTTTCAACCAAAGAGATAAATGTGTGTAACACCGGGTCTAGAGGACAGGGGGGACACCACCTCGATTTCGGTCGAACCAATGACTGTTCAACTTTTGATGATCCTTCATTGCCATAATATAATTTCAATCGCAAAGTACATAAACATTTTTGTATTGCAACTGAAATTGAAACAAATATGTATGATTAGTTGGAATAAATGATAATCCCCTTTCCAACACTTTTAACTGATCAAATGACAATGATTTAGAAGATGAATTCACCACTGCTGTTGTTGTTTAAATTGTGCCCGTGTTCTCGGTCGTATATTGTCTGGTGCATCCCAACCGGTCTTGCCCCTGTTCCATCCATTGGAATATTTGTTGCCCTGTATGGCCCCTCGTCCAGTCGATCTGATGTCCCTGACCCCTAAAAAAGGAACTCCTACAGCCTCTTCCCCTCTTCCTTCTCCCCTCCCTCTACCCCCTACTCCAATGCTCTCCTCTCTCTTCCTTGTTTCCTCCCTGTCATCACCTGAAGAATCATCTGATGAATTTTGAAATATGACTCTTCGCTCACCCATTCTTCCTTTGGGTCCCATCCAATGATATACCATTCCTTTTTTGTAATCATTTTCATCCCTATCAAATTTTGAATATTTAAATTTATGTAATTCCACTGTGAAGTCTTCTATCTGTGTTTTTAAAACTTTATCAAACTTATCAAATGCTTCACTAGACAATCTAGATTTTTCTAAAGATATCTCTAATTCCAAATCAACTTTAAGCTGTTTAGATGAGGTTTGTACCTTTTTAATGATTAAAAGCATCAGGTCTAGAGCACACTTATTCAACACTCTATTCCAATCCCGAACACATTCACTATCCTCACTATATGGACGTGGCTCTTTTTGTATACGTAATCCCCTTGTTATCCTTTGTGCTTTACAATATTCAATAAGAGTCCCGGCGTGTGCTTCTGACCTTACTATTCTCTTGTTCAGTTGTAACATTTTATCCCAAGAACCACTAGTGGTTCCTCCTTTTTCTTGGGTTAGATACGGAGATATGAGTAAGAGGAAGTTATAATTGGATAAGAGTGAGTGAATGTAGAATATCGGTTGGGGGGAGACTAACAGAGTAGTACATTCATTATGGTGAACGGATGTTTTATTTGTGAGTGGGTGATTTGAATGGGAGTAGATATGAATGTACATAATAGATTAAGGGTAAGAATGTGTTATACATATTGTATATTTCACAGATGATCCAGATGCGATTTGAAAGGGCTTCTAATACTGCAAGAAAGTGAATAAGTTGTTAACCATTTTCAGCGGAGTCTTGAGGGCAACCGTGATAAAAATAGTGGATACAAAGTTGCACGCATAGCGGTGAGGCAGTGGAAGTAGAACATTTAACAAACAGCTCAGATTGAGAATGAAAATGGTGGCTGTCTTTAAACATGGGATGTAAGGTTCGGGTCTTCAATATTGAATGGTAGCCCAGATAAAAGTGATTTCAACATATAGAGCTTGATACAAGAATTATCGTGGTGGATTTGAATGTGTTAACATTTTTGTGAAGTGCTCCTGATGCAGGCGGGACGCCGCCGAAACGCCATGGCGTCGGGCTTCTGAAACGGGCTTTTGAAACAATAATTTTGCATCTTCCACCATTGGGAATTGAGTTGGCCTTTTGAAATAAAGGCTGTTGAAATAACAATCTTCATGAATTGAGCCATCATTGGGAACTGAATCTTGAACCATTGAGGATCTATTTTGTGGGAAAAAAAAGGAAAAAGATTTGAATGTTAATAAGAAGGTAGCATTCATTTATAAGAAGAAGGTTGGAGCGATGGGACTTTGACATGTCGGGGTGGATTTTTGCACAGCTGTGGGTATGAAATAAGAGTGGGGTTTTTATATTAAAAAAATACTAGTATATATTTTTAGTGGGATGTTGCAGTGTGAATGAGGTGTGAATGGTGTATTTAAATAAGTGAAAATATTGTGAATATAGAATCTTTGAAATAAAATTATTTAATCAATATGATAATTTGTATGGGTTGATAAATTGGTGAGCAGAACAGTAATGTTCTCCTGTTTCTTTTGAAAAATAATTGTCATTGGACAAGGGATTGTCAGTATTGGTATTGTTAGCAGTGTAGATACAACAGACTCCTCAGGCCAACACTGTATACCAGCCCAGTTGCACCTTTTCACATGGGTGAGAGTTGGAAAAAAAAAAAGGGGGAGGATAATAATACTTGATTAAGCGGGAATATAAGATGTCCCTTCTATTCTATAGGGTGGAATACTGTGTGGTCCAACAACCCAAAATTGCCAAATATTAAATGTTCCTGCTACCTTGTAGAAATGTGTATAGTTGCATGGCCTGAGACTACTAACCATGAATAGATAAGTGTGCTGTTTGAAATCCTATTAGCGATGTACATAGTCATGTAGAAATATATATACTTATATATACTAATAAACCTGTATATATTTGTACATACTGCCAGCCTTGTTCACGATCTCATTTGTTTTCTTGGGTAAAGGGAGGGAAATCCCACCCACTAATGCCTTCTTCCCCAGGTGGAGGCACAAGGCATAAAGAACGTAAGGACCGATGGAGTCTGCCCTAGGGGGGCTCCCGCCAGGCCGGTCCCAGACACAGGAATGCCCCACATTCAAGGGGATGTTACAGTAAGTCAAAAAGGTGACTGTGCCATTTTGACTAATGGCAACCTATGGCCCTGGAGTGAGAGGTCAGTACCCCCCTACTAGACCACCATGGGTTTTGGGTGAGTCCTGTGGGTGGGGGGAGGGGGGGCGCTCTATCTTTTATTAAATGGGAAGGGTTGGGGGTTCTGGGGTTGTTGTTTTTTAAAGACATAACGGGAACAAACAAAAAAAAGATCCAGAGATATACCCAAAATGGCCCACCCCCTAAACAGAAAAATATTTTTTGTGCTACCACCTCAATGTAAAGTTTTGGCTTCATGAAATAAAGGGTACAAAAGCAACTATGTAGCTAATCACACTAGCTTACATACTTAAGGATTACCATGTAAAAATGTTTGGAGTGCAGATTGCCTCATTTGCATAACAATTTTCTTATTGAACTACATTTAGATTGCTCTGTGTATAGTGTGTAATTTTTGATTCACCCATGCCAGTCAAGTTTTATACAGTGAAAAAGTCACATAATATATCTGATGATTATTATAAACACCAGTGTAAACACCTCACTATTAAATGAATTGGCCCTTAGTCTAAGAATGAAAAATAAGCAGGACACTGAATATGCAGAACACTACAGATCATATGGTTCCCACAGAAATTCTATTATGACTAGCAGACTAAAAAAAAGAATAATTCTCCTTCAATTTATTTCCCAGCGGTAGTTATATTAAATAGAACAATAAATGCCATATCAATTTGGAACACAAGATTAGTCTTAGGAATCTGGGAAGTCGCGAACAATATTGTAGTAATATTTCATAGTTCACTGGTTATTATCAACTCACCACAGTAAGGTCACAGCATGAATGTATCATTTTTGATGCCTATGGTAACTGTGTCTAAATGTTTATTGTGAATTATAACCTTTACTAGAATGAGAATAGAAAATAATAGACTCAGATTTTTTTTCCCAGAAATTCATTGCATACTGCTGCTTTTGATTTCTGCACCCCCGAAATGCATGACTGTACTTTTTGATATTAAAACATAGATACCAAGCAAGCACCTGATCACTCAGGCTTTTTTACAACCCACCTCATTTTGTATACTTTGTCAGGAGTGCCTATCATATTACAAATCCTCATATGACCTTCTTCTATGAATCAGTCTGCAATATCACGTATATTTAAAATACTGATGTAAACTGGATCCAAGACTGATCCCTAAGACACTCCACTAATAAAAAAAAAACCTTTTCCTTAGTGTGAGCTCCATTTACTGTTACCCACTGTTTTCTATCACTTAAGCAGTTTTTAATCCATTTTACATCTTAGGACCCAACTTCTGTTTGATTGGTTAATTTCTTTCTAAGCCTTCTTCATGGAACAGTGTCAAAAGCCTTACTGAAATCTAACTGCTCTACAGGAAACACTCTCATAAATCTAATTCTTTGATCAACCAATCAAACAAATTAACTCAATTTGACCTTTATATTTTTCTGGCAAAACGATGTTGTCCTGGATCCTGTAACCTACTGTATTCAAGATACTTTGCTATTCTTTCCATTAGTAGTGACTAGTGACACCCTTATTTCACTTACCACAGACATCAGACTGACTAGCCTTTAGTTACCAGCTTCTTCTCTCTTACTACTTTTATGAAGAAGGATGCAATCTGCTCATCTCCATTTCCTTGGAGCTCCCCTGTTTCCAAACATGACTGAACAGAGCTGTTGGTAGAGATGCCAGAATCTGAGTTCCCTTCATATCTAAGGATTTGTCCTGTATGGTCCCATTGCAGTTTTACTAGCTCCATGCAAACTCTTTCCTTTCTAAATGGAATGTACTGTATATACCCCTTTACCATGTATACTCCTACCATGATTCTTCTCCAACTCCTTCAGTAAACACGGAATAAAAAAAAAAAAAAAAGAGCAAATGGGATGAGGGAGGATTAAGGTAGATGAAAAAAGGGTGAAAATCAGAAGATAGATACCCAACTCCCCAGAAAAGAAAACAGAAAAGCAATATTTGTATCCCCAGAAAAATATCAGAAGAAAAGAAATAGCTGACAAATGTACTAAGGATGGATATAATCCTTTCAGTTTGTGTAAGAGAAATGGGAGTGGGTTAAGCGTGAAAGAATTATTTGGGAAATAAGCTAGTTTCCAATGAAAAGTTTCCATGGAAATAAATACAGCTATGTGATTTGCCCCTTGTAATAGCAACCTAAGAGGTAGATTTTAAAAACATACGCACGCGCGTACTTTTGTTCGCGCACCAGGCGTGAACAAAAGTATGCTGGATTTTATAAGATACGCGTTTAGCCGTGCGTATCTTATAAAATCCGGGGTCGGTGCGCGCAAGGGGGTGCACATTTGTGCAAATTGCGAGCGCCGAGCCCTGCGCGCGCTGCCCGTTCCTTCCGAGGCCGCTCCGAAATCGGAGCGGCCTCGGAGGGAACTTTTTTTCTACCCCCCGTACCTTCCCTTCCCTTCCCCTACCTAACCCCCCCCCCCCCCCGGCCCTATCTAGACCCCCCTACCTTTATCGGAGAAGTTACCTGCCTCCGGGCAGTAGTAACTTACGTGCGCCGGCACGGCAGGCCCCGACTCAGACCGCTGGGTCGGGGCACTCGGCCATGCCCCTGAACCGCCCACATGCCCCCGGACACGCCCCCGATCCCTAACCGTACCCCCCTGGCCACGCCCCAGACCGCCCCTTTTTGCAAGCCCCGGGACTTACGCGCGTCCCGGGGCTTGCGCGTGCCGCCGAGCCTATGCAAAATAGGCTCAGCGTACGCAGGGGGGGTTTGGGGTAGGTTTTCGGGGGGTACACGCGTATCTTACGTGCGTACCTCTTTGAAAATCTACCCCTTAGAGGGTTATTTTCCATGCTGCGTTATAGGCTTTTCACCTGCCTTAAGACGTTTTACGTATGTGAAAAGCACCTTAATGATTGTTGCAATGCTAATTTAGAAAAGGGGTGGTGTTTGGGGTTTCTGGCCAAGTGGGCTGGCTTCACAAGCTGCGAAGCAATATTGCACAGTTTTAACACAGTTAATAACTATTCATTTGCGTTAAGCTGTGTGCAATGACATTATCATACTTTGTGATGTTTTTGCACATAGTATTGTTAGTCTTTTAAGACTCCTACAACCATGGGGGGGGGGGGGGGGAGAGAAAGAGAGAGAAAGAGTGAGAGAGAGCAAGAGAGAGCACATGCCCAGCTATAAGGCCCCTCTAGTAGGTAAGTATTTATACCTCTATATTAGATCCACCTAGTTACTAGAGGTGAGGTTTAGGTATTAGTGCAGGGGTTAGGGGCCACTTTGACATTCAGAGTGAGATGTACGAACAGAATAGTGAACTCGTGTGAAGATTTGATGCCCTTCGGAGTGAGGAAACTCACCCAAAGATGAGATTTGTACAATGTTCTCTCAACCTAGCGGTTCTCTCAACCTAGCGGTTGAGAGAACATTGTACAAATCTCATCTTTGGGTGAGTCTCCTCACTCCGAAGAACATCAAATCTTCACAAGAATGTACTGTTCTGTTCATACGTCTCACTCTGAATGTCAAAGTGGCCCCTAACCCCTACACTAATACCTAAACCTCACCTTGAGTGGCTAGGTTTCTCTCTCTCTCACTCATATTCTAGGTAGGAATGACAACAATTGTGACACTTGCCACAGAGTGTGAAAAGTTATTGCACTCTGTGGTAATATCTCTGTGAAGTGCTAAGATAGTGCACTTTGCAATAAATAAGCTATTACCATAAAACACACCCCTTTTCCTATCACATGCAATAGTTTAATGAATCTAGGCCTAAGTTGTCTTTGCCTGAGGAAAGGGAAATCTTTTTGACTTGGAGGACTTTCTATATCAGTAAAGTACTGACCAAAAATTGGATATTTTACCTTTCCCCTTGCCAACCAGCAATATTGAGCAATGAATATCTATAAAGGTCATATTTCCAAACATGTTTGTATGGCCCACAGCAAATATCTGGAAAATTCAATACAATTTATTTATTTTTTTAATAAAAAAACATATAATGTGCCATGCTGGGTCAGACAAAAGGTCCATTGAACCCAGCATCCTCCTATTTCTGAGAGTTGTCAATCTGGGTTATTTGGAAGCATCTGAGTAAATGCTTCCAAATAACCAAAGAGTAGATCCAATTACTTGTTGCTCAGTAAGTGGACTACAAATGTGCAGGGATATTTATTGTTTTCTTTCATTTGTGGGGTAGTTAAATTTTTTTCATTTAGCTTGGATTTTGTGCATGCAGTTTTACAATAGTGAGTACTAAAATTAAACCCCAGATGCCAGTTTGAAACACTACACCACCCCTCAGGTTTTTCTCCACCCAAAGGACCCCCCCTTCAAGCTCTCACTTAAAATATCTGAAAGCCAGGTACCCCTTATTCCAGGGGCAGGAGCAATGCCCAGTTGCATCTGCCCCACTGATGCAATTTCTTATAATGCTGTCTCACATTTGGACATTTTTTGTGCAATGAAATGGCACCAGTGCTATTTTGTTTACACCTAAAGTTAAAAAAAAACAGAGCTATAATGAGAAATGGAACCAGAGAAACAGGAGTGTCTAGAAGCTTGATCCTGCCCCCATGGGGTTTCTGGCTTTAAGATATATTAAGGGACATATGAGGGAGGGGAAGCTAAAGGGATGAGAGAAAGCCTGGGAAAGCAGTTTTTTAAAAATGGCAGGTTTGTTTATTTTTTTTTTTGATGGCGGCAGCATGGCACGAAACAAAACACGGTCATTTTGTTTGTTTCATTTCAAATGACAGTACATTCCTTGTTGGGAGAAGTTCATGGAGGAAAAGTCCATAAATAATTATTAGCCAGTGTACTCGGGGAAATCCAACTCTTATGCCTGGGAATGAGCAGCAGGGATGTGCAGGGGAAAAATATGTTTTTGTTTTTGGTTTGTTTTCAGGAGGTTTTTTTTTCCCCATAAATTTCATTTCATGGATTGATTTGCTTCTTTTGTTAGAATAAAACAATTCAAACAATTAAAAAAAATATAAAAAAACCAGCCAAAAAATAAAAATGGGGTATCTCGGGGCTTCCCGTCTGGAAAAAGGCAGGGACCAAGATCCCTCCTGCCCCCACTTACCAGATCAGGTGGGGATCTGCCTGACAGGCATAGGCCTGGGCTGAAGCCTTAGCCTTTCATAGGCTGAGGGAGCTGTAAGTCACTGTGACCTCGGCCTACTCAAGGCTGAAGCCTCGGCTAGACATAGGTCCAAAGCTTGGAGGCTAGAGCACAGACCCAGACCCAACGTTGCAACCTGGCCTGGAAGTCAGGTTCCAATGTTGGGGCCTCAGCCCAGACACAAGCCCAACGCCATGACCCGACCTGGAGGCTGGATCCCAAAGCTAAGGCCTCGGTCTAGGCCAGCACCAGGCCCAGGCCTGATGCTCCAATCTGGCCTAGAGGCCAAGTCCTGAAGTCAGAGTCTAGGCTTGGACACAGGTCTGACACTGTGACCTGACCTGGAGGCTGGGTCCCAATCCCTGGACATTAAGCCCAGACACAGGCCTAATGCTGTGACCAAATCCAGAGTCCAGGTTCCAATGCGGGGACCTCAGCCCAGACACAGGCCTGATACCACGACCTGACCAGGAGGCCAGATCCTGACACTAGGGCCTTGGTCTAGACTGTAGTCGAGACCCAGACCAAATCAGCCCGGAGGCCAAGTTCCAATGCTGGAGCATCAGCTTGAACCCAGGCCTGATGCCATGACCTGACCCAGAGGCCAGCTCCTGATGTTGGGTCCTTGGCCTGGACAGCTTGATGCTGCATGCTATGCATCAAAATGGCACCATCTGCTGGAGCCCTGCCGTGAGGCCTGGTGCACTGAGGAAGGCCCGGCAACCGCCGCCCCAGGATGCCGAGGCCTCAAGGAGCTAGCTGTGGCCACAGGAGAGGCTGACCTGGGACCTGCAGAGGAGTTGGGAAGGTAAGCAGGCCCGTGCGTGGGCCGAGCACGGACAGGGTGCGCAACATATACATTTCTTCATATTGTGCGACCAGAACTGTTCACAACATTCAAGGTATGGTCACATCTTACATCTATACAGAGGCATTATGATATTCTCTGTTTTATTCTTATCTCATTTTGGAATAATTCTTAACATTCTATTTACTTTTTAGACTACCGCTACTGCTCATTGAGCTAAGGATTTCAATGGTACTGTTCCCCCCGACTCCAAGATCCTTTTCCTGGGTGGTGACTCCTAATATAGAACCCAGAAATATATATCTACAGTTAGGATTATTTTTCCCTATGTGCATCACTTTGCACTTGTTCACATTAAATTCCATCTGCCATTTATATGCCCAACTCTCCAGTCTTACAAGGTCCTTCTGTAGTTTCTCACAGTCTAATTGTGTTTTAACTACTCACAATTTTTTCTGTACCATTTGAAAATGTGGTCCTTTCACTCATTGCTCCCTTATTCAGATTGTGAACAGATAGTTGAATAATGCTAGTCCCGGTGCAGATCCATGGGGAATGCCACAATTTACTATTCTCCATTTTTCATTATTTCTCATCCTTCAACCACTTACCAATCCACAGTAAGTCGTGAACTCCTGTTCTTATGAAGAAATTTATCAAAATCCATTTAAAAATCTGTATACTCTATAGCTTATTCACACATTTAAAAAATTCTGATAGGTTGGCATAGCATGACCTTCCTTTTCTAAATCCATGTTGTCGCTTCCTTATTAAGCCTTGTTCTTAACACTGTTTCCTGCTAGGGGTGTGTTTCACTGGGGGGAGGTTGTCTGAATTCTCTTTAGTTGGGGGCCTTTTTTGTTTATTTATTTTAGAAAATAGTGTGCAGTATTTCTGAATAGTGAGCATTAATCAGAAATAACATGCTGTGATCACACCTTTTCTCCAAAAACCTTCACTGAACCCCACTTGCTCTGCTATTTTCTCAACTTTCCATTCCCTTTTGCATCCAAACTGCTGAACTTGCTATTCTTCTCTGCTGTTTTGACTTTCTTTCATCTCAAGCCTTTCTTGATCCGTTGCAGTCTGGCTTCTATCCTCTGCATTTCACAGAAACTGCCTTTGACAAAGTCTTCAGTGACATCTTTCTGGCCAAGACCAAGGGCCATTACTCATTCCTCATCCTCCATGATCTATCTGCTGTTTATTATAACATTGACACTGTTTATTCCTTGACACGCTGTACTTGATTGAATTTTAGAACATCTCCCATTGCTCTCAGTTAGTGTACCTCAAATCTTTGTCTTGGGCCTCTTTTCTATCTATACTTCTTCTGTCAGTGCCCTAATCTCCTTCTATAGTTTTCAGTACAACTTTTATGCTGATGATTCCTAGGTCTATCTTTTTACACAGGAATTTCACCATAATATTCAGTCACAAATTTCAGTCTGCTTGTCTGACATCACCATCTGGATATCTTGCTGTCACGTTAAACTTCACATGGCCAAGATGGAACTTATTGTTCCCCCAAACCCACTTCCTCTCTTCCTTCTTTTTCTATTTCTGAGGATGGCACTCTAATATCTTCCTAGTTCTCTTGGCCCATAACCTTGATCATGCTTGATGCCTCTCTCTCTCTCTCCTTGATACACATTGAAAATACTATTAAAAGTGTGTCGGTTCTTCCTCTATAATATTGCTGACATCTGTTATTTCCTTTCTGAGCATGCTATCAAAACACTCATCCACTATCTTACTGCCTTCTGCTTACATCAGTATTTCCCAACCCTCTCTCTCCTGGAAGCACACCTAACCAGTCTGGTTTTCAGGATATCCATAATGAATATGTATGAGATTGATTTTCATGCATTGTAGACCCAGGGCATGCAAATCTATCTCCTGTATATTAATTGTGACAATCCTGAAAACCTGACTGTCAAGGTGTGCCTCCAGGAGAGAGAGGGTTGGGAAACACTGGCTGAAATTACTTCAACCTACTTTTAAGGCTTTTCCAGTACAATCTAATCCAAATTGAGCTGCATGACTTATTTATCTTCACTATGACCATGTAACTCCTCTTCTGAAATCACTACACTGGCTCCTTGTCCACCTCTGCATACTTACCTATAAAGGCATTCACTCTGCAGCTCCTCATTACCTATCTTCAATTCTCTCTCCCTAAAATGATATGTGATCTTTGCTCTCAAGCATGTTGGGATACACTAAAAGATGTAAACATCCATACCCTAGAGGAAAGGCAAGATAGAGGAGATATGAAAGAGACATTTAAGTATCTCAAATGTTTCCATACACAGGAAGCTAGCCTGTTTCAATGAAAAGGTGGCTCTAGAACAACAGGATACGGGATGAGGGTGAAAGGGGTAGACTCAGGAGTAATATTAGGAAATATTTCTTTACAGAGAGGGTAGAGGATGCATGGAATGGCCTCCCAGTAGAGACAGTGGAGGCAAAATTGGTATCTATCTGCATTCAAGAAAACATTGAATGAATTCAGGGGATCTCTGAGGTAGTGATGGGAATTGTAAGAGCTAGATAAATTGGTTGGATGGATGGTGTACTAGATGGGCCATATGGTCTTTTTCTGCCATCATGTTTCTATGTTCATCCAGCAAGTTACTTTTAGGTATGATTTCTCTTCTATCATCAACTCCTGATTATGCGCTATCCATTTGCTATGCTATATCCCTGGAATATACTTTGAGCTCATACATCATATTTTCTCTCTAGTCATATTCAAATCTAGTTTAAAATCTCACCTTTTTCAAGCTGCTTTTAAATCCTAAGTACTTCTCTAAATACACTTTCCTCAGACACTTGTTTGTTATATTTGTAAGCTCCATGCAGAAGCACCTGTCCCTTATATAGTATAGTACTGTGTATGTCTAGAAGAGTTTTGAAATGATAACTAGTACTAATAGTGGTAGTAGTAGTGTGCGCTACTCAGAAAAAGTGTGCACTATAGGCAAATAGTGCACTATTCAGAAATACTGTACATTATTTGCAAATTCTGCATGCTATTCAGAAGTAGTTTACTAATAGAAAAGAAAAAAAATTAAATGGATTTTTTTTCTATGATTTCTTTTAAAAAAAGACATGAAATTATATAGACTATATCATTGACATAGTCTATATTGTTTGAAATGAAAGCATAATATCCCTATATTCAAACATTTTACCTAAAACCAACATCAGGCTCTTTGGCCTGCAATTTCTTAGATCAGCCCAGGAGCCCTTTTAGAAAATTGGTATTACATTCACTACCCTATAATCCTCAGGCATAGATGCATATTTGAATGATAGGTTACAGATTACCAATAACACGTCTGAGGTTTCATAGGTTAGACTAAAGGATGCTTGGTGGCACTACATCTTACACTGTATAAGAGTTTTCTTGTTTTTAATATACTTGAAATTTTTTTAGCAAGTCTATTGTCAAATTCTCTTAATGCAGTGTTCTGCTTTCTATTTTTTTAAAAAATGCCTTCTTTGGCTTTGCTATAACCTCTTTCATGGAACCATTTAGCCATGCTGGCTGATGCATATTCTTCTTTAGACCTTTTTAAATTTATGAAATGTATTTTATCTGGGCTTCGAAGATGGTGTTTTGTGAACATACAATTGGTACATTTTAGTCATGTGACAAAAAATTAGATGTTTTATTGATTTTTTTTTTAGAATGAATTGATACCATATCATGTGGTTTAAAGTTGAGTTTATTGATCAGACAATATTACATGAGTCAAAGCTTATTTGTTTTAACTTTGTGCCTCCCTATTATGAATGAAACTTACTGTTATGGCCGCCAGCTGTGGCGGTCCGCGACCGGGGCTGGTCACTCACCCGCGGTGTCGGGCTCCCCTTGGGATGCCTGCGGGAGCCGGCAGCCGCCACTGATGTTTTCTTCGTGGATGTGCCGCTTCCAAGATAGCCACCTCTTCTGCTGACTCCGCCCCCGCCGGGTCTCCTAGAGCCGTGCGCACGGCTGCTGGGGTAATTTAAAGGGACCATTACAGGAAATGGTCATGGCTCCTCTCTGGGACTCCTTCCTGGTCTCCTGTATTTAAGGCAAGGTCTGCTCTTCAGACCTTGCCTTGGTATCTTGGCTCTTTGTCCTGTGAGTTCCTGTGCCTCGAGTTCTTAGTCCTCTGCCTGGTTGTCTGGTTCCTGTTCTTCTTGGTACTTGTTCCTGGTTCTCTTCTCATTGGATGGATTCCTCTGGCTTCGACCCCTGGATCGGCTTCCGACCAAATCTCTGGCTTCAACCCCTGGACTGGCTTCTGACCATAACTCTGGCCTCGACCCTGGACCGGCTTCCGACCATATCTCTGGCTTCGACCCCTGGACTGGCTTCCAACCATATCTCTGGCTTCGATCCCTGGACCGGCTTCCAACCATTCTTCTGGCTTAGACCCTTGGACTGGCTTCAGACCATTCTCCAGATATCTACACTTGAATTGACTTCGACCTGCTGGAGGCACCAGCTATCTGGATTAGATGACCTGCAGGAGGCGCCTGCATCCAGATCTTCTTCGGTCTCCAGGGTGTCTCCTAAGTCCCAGCAGCCGGGTTCCTACAAGCTCCTCCTGGGGGAATCATGAGCTTCCAGGGTGAAGTCTTCATTCCACATCTACATCACCAGGCCTTGCCTTCCGACGGTAGGGACCTAAGAGGGTTTACTCTCCTAGGTAGTGCTAACTCTACCTCGGACCTAGGGTCCACTGCCAGACCAGTAACACAATAGTTACAGCATGGAGTCCCTGAAGTAGGCAACACCCCTAACCAAAACACATAAGTGTTAAACAGCAATATGTGGAATTAAACTAACCATTGCTGCATTACCATGATAAGATAAGTGGTTATGGTGCGGGCAGTGATATGTGATTGATTTGACTACTGCTGTACTATTATGACAAGTCAAATAGCCATTGTGCATATGTACATATGAAACTGAGATTATGATTTTACACTATTAAATGGACAGTTTTAATACAGCAACAGAAATAGTTTTGAAAAATTGAGAAATGGTGGTCTGAACTTTGAAAGAAAATGGATCCAAGTGGTGGCTTTTTGATGATGATTATACACATTTTAGTGGTGTATATTTGAAAGGATAAAATTTATCCTAAAGGATATTTCGATCCAATATTTTAGGAAAGCTCAACAACACCTTTAATTGCATTATTACATGTTTGTGCCACTAATGTAAACTAGTTCTGTTTTGTTCGATCCATGGTATTATTTACTGTTTTTATACAGTCTCCATGCTTCATGCACACTTTTAAACTTTGTACCTGCTCCTCTTAAGTTTTCTTCTAATTTGTCACATCATATCATAGTCTTCCTTTTAGAACTGCAGTGGTTTTATCTATTATTTTCCCTTCAGTGACTACCTCAAATTTGATTTCATTATGATCACTATTGCTAAAGTGGCAGCAATACTCCTTGCACCAAATCCTGTATTCCAGTGAGATCTAGACCTAAAGCAGCTCCCCTTATGTTGATTCTAGGACCAGTTGTTCCATGAAGCAGTCATTTATGGTGTCTAGAAACCTAACATCCCTGACATGCCTGATGAGTAGTTAAAATCTCCTATTTTTATTGAGTTTCCTTGCATGGTAGCCTGCAAAATCTCTGTTAGCATTCAAAATCTGTTTCATCATCCTGTTTCAGTGGATGTTAGTCATCTCCCATTGCTATTCTCCTAGAGAAAGACCTTTCAAACCACCCAAATCTTCAAATATTTGCCCCCTTCCTACCTATATATTTTATATGATTAGAGTCTTTATTCTTACAATATAATAGTAACTCTTTGGAGACTACTGAGGATATTAATGTCATCCTGAGACCTTACCTAGTAATCACATCAAATTTGCTTTTAAATGCATTTTATCATTTACAGTACATCTGATCATTGCCAAATTTACATTAAAAATACAGCTAATTCTCCTAACCTTTTTTAAAGTAATATTTCTTTCTACAATCTTGTAATAACATTATTTGGAAACAAATTTAATTTCCACTGTCCTTTTGGTCAGTGACCTTTTCTTTTCTTGCTATAAGTAAAACCTGTCCTTTTGATTTCCTTCTTGGGTTTGGAACCTTGAAATAAAAATGTTCATGCTAATGAGCTTTGTCAGTGTTACTTCTGCCCTTTCAAAAATTTTCTGTAGCAAAAAAAAAAAAAAAAAATCACTGTAAATGTGCTTGTACTGTGATACTTTACTGAAGCAGTAGATACATTAATTTATTTAAATGCAATTCAAGAACAAAACAGGTCAGGTGTTTCAAAATGTCAAGGTCCTAGAGAAGAATTAAAAATAGACCTAGCAAGCACAATTGGTTAGCTTAAAAAGTATGCCTGAGTTAAGAAACATGATGATCAGGCAGACCATAGAATGAGACTACCATCTGTCTCAGCTGAAGATATTCTTAATTGCCTCCTAAAAGTGTGGATCTTAATATAAATCAATGTTTTCCTTAGTCGTGAACATGAACCTAAATTATCTACTGCCTAAATCCATATATTATTCAGTAATTAATATATAATCAAAATTGACTATATTATCTCATCGGAAAACCTTCACTGATATGAGTAAATCAATAAAGACAAAAGATTAAATATGTGTCAAATAGCAAGCACTAGTGGATTTAATAACCTAGGATCATTCACATGTGATGTAGCTAAACATTAGTGTATCTACAAGTATGCACACATAAGATCAAGTAGCTCTAAGAAGAATCATTTGTTTTTTCAATGGACTTAGTACAACTGTACAAACAATTTTAACTTGAACCAGGTGGATTTCAATCTGTTTTCAGTGATAGAAAATGTGGATTTTCCCCATATCTACTAGGAAAACCCAACTCAACCTTAAATCTTTGAAAAATTCAGCTGGGTTTTATCAAATCAATCATTTTTTTTAAATTCACTTCAGATTTTCCCTTGAAAATTTGAAGTGCAATTTCTGACAAAGCAATTTAAAATATATTTTTGGGTCTGCTTCAGATTTTCAAAGTTTTCTTAAAAAATGTATGTCAAATCATCTCCTTGAACCTAAAGATTTTAAGTAGGTTCATGGATAAAGTAGGACAATTTTCATGTTAGTCCACTTGTGTATAGAGAAGCAAAGGTCAAAAAATGTTGCAGTTTATTGCACTAACTTAAACTATCTCAGAGTTATATTCTCTTGCTCAGATCAAAACAAATAATTTAAATTTCAAAGTACTTACATATGTAAAATTAGCATATATGCATGTAAGTAGTTTGTACTTGTGAATATGCTATTTTATAAACATCGGTTTTGCATGCACATCTACCTGCTCAAAAGAGTGGTAGTTTAAAGGTATTCTAGGACAGGGCCAAAAGGAACGCATGTAAGTTGCTATTTTAT
The DNA here is from genome assembly GCF_901001135.1 of Rhinatrema bivittatum. Lineage (NCBI taxonomy): Eukaryota > Metazoa > Chordata > Amphibia > Gymnophiona > Rhinatrematidae > Rhinatrema > Rhinatrema bivittatum. The sequence continues at coordinate 12,552 of NW_021820917.1, read as the reverse complement.
AAGAAATTTATGCAAATACACCTACTTATGCAAATTTTACACCTACTAATTATCTAGTGCAACAGGCTCATCTATTGACTGCTATTGTTGAGTAACACGTTTGGATGAACTGGGGAAAATTCAGAGTAAAGTATTACGAGAGTCTCAATGAACTGGAGATTAGGGATGTGCATTTTTTTTAAACAACATAGACAATGGCAACAAAACTGTCTATTTCATCTTGTTTCGGGAGCACCACAAAATGAAAGAAAAAATGATGAAGTTTTGTAAAAATTGGTATTTTTGTTAGCATGCACTAATGGAAGACCCAACCAGCTCCGCATCCTGGACCTCTGTCAGGGTTTTGACTCCCGGCTAGAGGGCAAGTGTCAACCTCCACTACCATCTCTGCCAGTGGGCGGCTGCTTGTGCCACTTCACCACCATCTGGCACACAATCACTACGGATCAATGGGTACTCTCTGTAGTTGGCTCAAGGTTACCATCTCAACTTCCTTTCAGTAAGAACATTAGAAATTGCCATGCTGGGTCAGACCAAGGGTACATAAAGCCCAGCATCCTGTTTCCAAAAGAGGCCAAACCAGGCCACAAGAACCTGACAATTACCCAAGCACTAAGAAGATCCCATGCTACTGATGCAATTAATAGCAGTGGCTATTCCCTAATTAAACTTGATTAATAGCCATTAATAGACTTCTCCTCCCAGAACTTTCCCAAACCTTTTTTGAACCCAGCTATACTAACTGCACTAACCACATCCTCTGGCAACAAATTCCAGAGCTTTATTGTGCATTGAGTGAACAAGAATTTTCTCTGGTTAGTCTTAAACGTGCTACTTGCAAACTTCATGGAATGCCTCCTAGTCCTTCTATTATTTGAAAGTGTAAATAACCGATTCACATCTACTCATTCAAGACCTCTCATGATCTTGAAGAATGCTATCGGAATCCCCACCTCGGCTAGGGTGGAGTTTATCCGACCACTCTCTACTTCTGGAGGAGGAACTAGCATCCCTCCTCTGCCTTGGGTTCCCTACTCCCTCTTCTCCAAAAGGGAGATTGGCTTTGCTCTCTAGACCTACAAGACACATACACGCATATAGCGATAACACGTCTCATTGAAAATACCTCCATTTCCTGGTCGGCCGCCGACACTTCCAGTATCGAGTATTGCCATTCGGCCTAGCATCGGCACCTCATGTCTTTACGAAATGCCTAGCAGTAGTATCAGCATACCTTCTGCGACAGAGCATCCATGTCTACCCCTACCTAGCCGATTGGTTGCTAAGGGCCCCATCAGAGAAGGTAATACACTCCCTTCATCTAACCCTACAGCTACTACTGTCACTGGGATTTCTAGTCAACTACCCAATATCCAATCTGGTTCCATCACAGATCCTCTCCTTCATTGGAGTGGACTTAGACACCATACAGGCAAAAGCTTTTCTCCCAAGGGATCGTGCGCATGCTCTAGCAACCCTTGCGACTCTAATGCTAACTCGTCGATCCACAATGACTTGCCACTTCTTCACCTTGTTGGGTCACAAGGCGTCCTCGGTACATGTGACTGCAATGGCTCGCCTGGCCATGATGGTAACACAATGGACCCTAAAATCCCAATAGTCCCAGGCCCATCATCCAATATCCAACATTGTCCACATCACCAGGCAGCTTCATCTCTTGCTAGCATGGTGGATTCAGGAGTCCAACCTTCTCAGAGGACTGCCCTTTCAATCTCCAGAACCTCAGGTGATACAACGATGGATGCTTCCAACCTTGGTTGGGGAGTCCATGTCAACAACCTGCAAACTCAGGGAACCTGGTCTGCAGAAGAGTCACAATATCAAATAAAATTTCTAGAGCTCTGGGCAATAAGATATGCCCTAATGGCTTTCCTGGATTGCCTATCCAACAAGACAATCCTAGTCCAAACACACAATCAGGTAGTGTTGTGGTACATCAACAAGCAGGGTGGAACAAGCTCATACCTGCTATGTCAAGAAATATCACAGATATGGGCCTGGTCTCTCTCCATGTTTCTCAGAGTGACCTACCTGGCAGGCGTGGACAATGTACTTGCGGACAAGTTGAGTCGGACCTTTTATCCCCACGAATGGTCCCTGAATCCCACTGTGGCAAAGGAAATCTTCCAACAGTGGGGCTATCCATACATAGATCTCTTTTTGTCACGTCACAACCGCAAAGTGGACAATTACTGCTCGCTACATCACAGTTTCAGGACATTACTAAGGGATGCTTTCACCCTCTCATGGTCCCAGGGCCTCCTATATGCGTACCCTCCACTTCCACTCATCAGCAAGACTCTCATGAAGTTACAGCAGGACAAGGGCCTCATGATTCTCAAAGCCCCTTACTGGCCAAGGCAGGTGTGGTTTCCCATCCTTTGCGACCTCTCAGGCCATCCTTATATTTGCCTGGGAGCGCAACCTTCTCTGATAACTCAGAACAATGGGCAGCTCCATCATCTGAACCTCCAGGCCCTGTCACCAACAGTATCGATGTTGAAAGGCTAATTCTACAGCCTCTAAACCTCTCGGACACTGTATCCCAAGTCCTCGTAGCTTCACAGAAGCCTTCCACCAGGAAATCTTATCTCTTCAAATGCAAAAGATTTTCCTTGTGGTGCACATCAAAGGAAATTGATCCCTTTACCTGCCCCACTATGAAGTTCATAGACTACCTCTGGTACCTGTCGGAGGCTGGTCTATAAACTTCCTCTATCAGAGTTTATGTCAGCGCCGTAGCCGCATACCATAAAGGTGTAGGGGAGATCTCAATATCTACACAACCCTCAGTAGCTCGCTTCATGAGGGTCTTACTGCATCTAAAGCCCCCACTGCGTCCTCCGGCCCCTGCTTGGGACCTTAATGTTGTATTAACATGGCTCATGAAACCTCCATTTGAGCCTCTCCACTCCTGCAAGCTGCGTTATCTCACTTGGAAAATGATTTTTCTCCTAGCTATACATCAGCTCGCAGAGTTAGTGAGCTACAAGCGCTAGTAACATACCGACCTTACACAAAATTTGTCCATGATCGAGTGGTGCTTCGCACTCATCCTAAATTTTTACCAAAGGTAGTATCTGAATTTCACTTAAATCAATCCATTATACTGCCTACTTTCTTTCCAAAACCCCACTCACATCCAGGTGAGCGAGTGCTGCATTCCTTGGACTGCAAATGTACATTAGCCTTTTATTTGGAATGCACTTCAGCCCATAGGAAGTCCACCCAGCTGTTTGTCTCCTTTGATAAAACTAAACTGGGAGTTCCGATGGGCAAGCAGACCTTATCATCCTGGCTAGCGGACTGTATTTCCTTCTGTTACCAGCAAGCAGGCCTCCTGCTACAGGAACATGTGAAAGCTTTCGCTCCTACTTTTACTATAAATGAGACTGAAGGGGTACCCCTGCTGAATGCAGGGTTAGGTGGCATGCTGGGCATGCTCAGTGTGCCAAGTCAAAGTTCTAGAAACTTTGACAAAGTGTTCCATGAGGGCTCCATCGTGATGGTGTCAACCATATGTGAGGACTAACATCCTGCTGTCCTGTGAGAATACCTGTAACAGGTTAGCAACTCTGCTAATCCTCAGCTCAGAGTGAAGAAGCTGTCAAAAAAGCAAATAGGATGTTAGATATTATAAGGAAAGGAATGAAAAATAAAATAAAACATGCCTCTGTATTGATCCATGATGTGAGCACACCTTAAGTATTTTGTGCAGTTCTGGTTGCCCACTTCTCTAAAAAGATATACTAGAACTAGAAAAGGTGAAAAAGAGAGTAAAAAATATGATATAAGGGATGGAATGGCTCCCATGTAAAGAAAGGCTAAACAGGTTAAGGCTGTTCAGCCTAGACAAGAGAAGAGATATGATAAAGGTCTATAAAATCTTGAGTGGGGTAGAACAGTTAAATAGGGAATGGTTATTGACCCTTTCCAATAATACAAGGACTAGGATATTCTACATGAAGCTAAAGGGTAGAAGTTTTAAAGCAAATCATAGATAGGATTTTTTCACTCAACACACAACTGAAATGTGGAATTTCTTACTAGAGGATATGGTGAAAGCAGTTAGTGTAGCTAAAGTTAAAAAGGGTCTAAACAAGTTCCTGGAAGAAATATAAACCACTATTAGCCATGCAGATTTAGAAAGGCCAGTGTGTATCCTGGTTATTCGCAAGAAAGACTGAACCTATTCTTTGGGATCTGGCCCGGCGCCACCGGGTGTGCAAACTGTGCAATTGCGCAGGGCGACATACCCGGGAAGGTGGCATCCGGGATCTGGTAGCCATAGCCAATAGTGGACCCAATCCCACTGGCGGCAGAAGCAGAAGAAGACTTGCACGGCTGCTGGTGGACCCCATCCCAACAGCAGCAGAAGAAGAATCAGCAGGCCCACACACCACATCCCAACGTGCAAGAGGAAACTTGTCCTGCAGTTTCTCATGTGCCAGCCTGCAGTATTCAATAGAGATGTGAATCGTGTGATCGATCGTCTTAACGATCGATTTTGGCTGGGGGGGGGAGGGAATCGGATCATCGCGGTTTTGTTTTTTTAAATATTGTGTAAATCGTAAATCGGGGGAGGGCGGGAAAACCGGCACACTAAAACAACCCTAAAACCCACCCCGACCCTTTAAAATAAATCCCCCACCCTCCCGAGCCCCCCCAAAATGTCTTAAATTACCTGGGGTCCAGTGGGGGGGTCCCGGTGTGATCTTCCACTCTCGGGCCATGGGTGCGTTGATAGAAATGGCGTTATCCGTTCAGTACATTTCTAATTTATTACTTGTTGAATTTTTATTTAGTTACTGTTAATCAGTTTTCTGACCTATATCTTCTTATCTCCTCTGTTGCTGTTATTCCTCACCCACCGCCCTGTTATAATGTATTTTCCACTCTTTTGTTGTCATGTGAACCGGCATGATGTCTCCTACTAATGCCGGTATATAAAAGTTATTAAATAAATAAATAAATAAATTTTAAAGGGTCGGGGTGGGTTTTAGGGTTGTTTTAGTGTGCCGGTTTTCCCGCCCTCCCCCTTTACCCTCCCCCTTCCCCCGATTTATGATTTTTGACGATAAATCGGGGGAATTCCTATTATATATCGCCTCTAACGATTTAAAATATATCGGACGATATTTTAAATCATCAAAAAACGATTCACATCCCTAGTATTCAATACTGCACTGCCGGCATGAGAGAGTAGCTGCAGAATGTATGCTCTCCTCAATGAAAGAGATACATCTCCATGCAGCAACAGCAGCAACAGCATCAGCAGCAGAGGAAGAATAAGAGGCCCCATGGACCCTGTCTGCCAGGGGGATTGTTTGGTCCCATTTGTGAGACTGACGTTGTTCTAAATGATTCAGAAACAAGAACTATGGCAAAAATAAAATATGAAGATGGGAAAGTAGAAAAATACTTTTTACTTTATGATGGAGAATCAGTTGCAGGAACGGTTGCAAGTAAATGTCAAATGGATGCAGATGTGTGTGTGTGTGAATGGGAACCTGCCTTGGATGGGTGTGTGTGTGTGTATGGGAGCCTTCCTGGAAGGTATGTGTGAATGGAAGCCTGAATGGGCTGGGGGTATGTGTGTGAATGAAAGCCTGCCTGGGATGAGTGAATGAATGTGAATGGGAGCCTGACTAGGATCGGTAGGATGGGTGTGAATAGGTGTCTGGGATGTGTTGGTTGGTATGTGTGCGTGCGTGCGTGTGTGTGTGTGTGTGTGTGTGTGTGCGTGCGTGCGTGCGTGTGTGTGTAAATGCACATGAATGCATGGGAGCCTTCCTGGGATACATATGGCTCCTCCACTTTTTTGTTTCCTCTATTTATTTGTTGGATATAATTTCTTTCTTTCTTTCTTTCTATGGGTTTGTGATCTCTTTGAACATGGGTGGTCTTTTTTTTTTTTTGCGTGTGTTAGAAACCCAATATAGTTTTCTTCTTTTTGTCTCTATATGTCATTGAGGATCTCTTTTGGGGGGGTTTATAAGTTTTAATAATTATAATATCTTTTGTTTGATTTATTTTATTTTATTTTGACAAACCTCTTCACTTGGAGGATAATTTTCAAACAACTCCACGCGACCACATATACACATGTATATGGCTGCACTGGATCTATACTAGTATTTATAACCTGTGCATGTATTATAAAATATGTGTATCTCTGCTTATGCGTAAATACATCCAAGTATTTCAATGCATTGAATATGCTTAATTTTTCTACCAATTTAAAAAATATATGCACACATATTTTACATGCAAAACGAAAATAGGACTTTCTTGCTAAAGCCCTAATTTACACATGTAAATTGACATATTTTAAAGCATGTGCTCATAGAGGATAACATTCAAAAGCTATTTAGATGCATAACTGCATATACGCATATATGTGGGTGTATGCAAATTTATTGCTGTATTTTTTAACCTGTGTAAAAATGATGGTGTCCATTTTCAGTTACTGTGTAGCTTGGCTATTTAGATGGATAAACATATCTTAAAGTTAGCCTGTGTCTAACTGGCTAACTGTAGGACAGCCCTATGGCCAGACCAGAGTTAGTTGCATAGGTTAAACAGCTAACTCCGAATATAGGAATTAATCACATAACTCTTCTCTGCCTGGAATTGCCTGCCGCCTGCCACTGGAACGCTCCCAACTTATGCAGCTAAATTTTAGCCGCATAACGCTTTCAATATCACCGGGTAAGCATTTGGACAGATAACTTTGCAGTTATGCATCTAAATGGCTTTTGAATATCGATCTTGATATGTGCAGGTTAGAAATTACGAGTACATATGCATGCACACACAAGCTCACATATGTAAAAACTGCGACCTACGCAAGTTTGGACATATTCAAAAAAGTAGAGGCTCATATACGGATAAGTTCCTATTTATGTGATTAATTAGTGGCACTTAGACATATAAGTTTGAAATCTCTACTCATCCATCTAATTAGCACTTTTATGACTTATCCAGGTATGTAAGATAGCCAGATAAGTCTGAAACAAAGATGTTATTTATATGGATATGCTCAAATTTGTCCATCTAAGTAGTGGCAATGGCACTACTTAGCCAGATAAGTTGGATTTTAGCTGGATATGTAGCGCAAATTAAATATACCTGCATGTTTTCTACTTTGAATTTTAGGGGGTTAAACGAATACATTTTACTCATGTAACTTTTGAGCATTTACCCTCTGTAAGTCAGCATTTATACACAGAAGTCAGGAGATTGTATAATATGCATGCGGCAATGAAATTGTCACTTTTAACAAGTAGTCTACCAGTTTTGCCCAGTCCCATCTGCAGCTCATGAAGGCCATCCTGGATCTTCAGGCTGAAGTCCCCCCCATTTCACCCAGACACCCTAGCCAGGCATTTTACAATTTTAAGATTGTTTACGATCATGTAAACCTGATATTGAGAAGGAGTAAATATATGCAAGTGAAAGACTTATGCTTGTCAATTTGGCAGGTTTGTAAAATAGCAATTTATGTATGTAAATATTGAACCCTCTCTTGACCTGCCCCTTTTTTACATGTGCAAGTTTACTCATGGTCCCTGATATATACGCGCATGTTGCTGTTTTTAAAATAGCATATGTATACCTACATTCTGTTTTATGTTCACATGTGCTATATTTTTTATGTGTATCATTTATCACCTCATAATTGATATTACCAATTTTCTGATTCCTCCACCAGTTCACTCATTCCTTCTCTTAGGTAATCCAATATGGCTGTGTGATCTTGCATATTTAAATTAATTAAAAGAGTGAAAAAGAAATGTAAAGGCCAATAAAAGATATTGCCTACAACTCTTTTTCTGACATTTTAAATCTAAGTAGGTTCATCAAACAAATGGTGAACTCTATTTTTCTATTTTTTTCTTTTTTAATGGGTTCACACCTGATAGATTTAGAAGACAAAAATGTATAGTCTCATCCACTGTAACTTGCAAAACTTTCACATTCCTTCAAGGCTGATTTCAGATTGGTTGGGTACTCTCAACTACTGAAACTAAAACCCACAAAACTTAAACTTTCACACATTTAAATCATTATTTATTAAGTGGTGGGAGGGTAGTATTTTAAAATCCATCTAGCTTCCTAATACTCTTCAGTGGCTAGAACAAAGCCTTTAAAAATATTTGAAAATTAAACATCTATCCACCAATTTCACGAGCTAGCTAAATTTAGTCATTTCCAAGGAGTTACCCGCAGGAGATAATTCCACAAATAGCGCTTGCTTAATTTTGTATGCAGGGGCAAGAGCATATCTAAAGTAGGAAAGAGTTTATCATGTGCTATGAAACAGCTGCAGTGTTAGTGTGGGCCAATAGCTACAACTCTTTCATTTGCAGTATGTTGTGCACTAGAGGCTGGTAAAGATTTATGAGAGTAAGAGAGAGGAGAGAGTTGCTATAGTGTCATCTCTTCCTAGACAGGTATTTGTATCCCTATGAGAGGCCCCACCTAGTAACTCGAGGTGGGATTAGTGTAGGGGGGTTGGGGGCCACTTTCACATTCAACATGAGACGTACGAACAGAACCAGTGGCTCTTTGTGAAGATTTGATGGCCTTCGGAGTGAGGAACTCACTCCAAGATGAGATTTTGGGCAATGTTTTCTCCACCTAGCTTGATGGACACTCTACCTACCTGGGCAACAACAAGCTAGGTGGAGAGAACATTGTCCAAATCTCAACAAGCTAGGTGGAGAGAACATTGTCCAAATCTCATCTTGGAGTGAGTTTCCGCACGCCGAAGGCCATCAAATCTTCAGAAGAGACCACTGTTAATGTTCGTACGTCTCATTTGATGTAAAGTGGCCCCCAACCCCCTACACTAATACCTAATCCCCACCTCGAGTTACTAGGTGGGCCTCTCATAGGGATACAGATACCTGTCTAGGGAAGAGACCTATAGCAAGTCCTCTCTCTCTCACTCACCTCTCTTTCTCTCTCAAAACAGGCTGTCTGAAACATTGTGAACCATGATATATACTTGCAATGTAGCCCAAATTGGGTTAATAGTGCAATTTGCACTAAGAGTGTGTTGCATAGCTGTTATTGCAATTTTGTGATACAAATGCTTATTAGCATAAGGTAACCACCCTTTTTGATACTGTGCAATATTGGAAATGAGGCTCATAGTCCTAGGAGTTCTGTTAGATCAGGGCAAGAATATTATTTATTTATTAATTTGTCAAGTTTTCTATATTGTCATTTAGAAATGCCATCACAATGGTTTACAATATTTTATAAAAGACATCGATTAGTACAAGCATAAACAGAAATAAGAATCGTAAACATAAAAGAAAGTTATTAAAAATATAAAAGGTGTTACATACTAAAGTTTCTTAAACATAGAATATAGTTTAATAAACTGAAATAAAAGATAAAATGAAGCATAAAACATTTTACTGTAAGACTATGGAGATATAAAAGAATGTTGGATATTAAAAGCTATCCTCCGTTCCTATCGAGTAGCCTTCTCAAACAGCCAGCTTTACGATCCTTTTAAACTTCTTAAATCTGCTTGTAAACCTTAAGTTTGTAGGTAATGCGTTCCATAATTTAGGTCCGGTCAGTTGAAGGCATTTATTTGCAGACCTTTAAAATTTCTTTGCGGAGTGTGTAGCCGAATTACCGCATTAATCAACCTACTTGCTCACCATAAATTGATTTGTGTATAGTACAAGTGATTTAAATTGAATGCTCTATCAATAGGCAGCCCAATGCAAGGATATCAGAATAGGAGTAATATAATCTTGTTTTCTACTACCCGTTTAAACCCTCGCTGTGCTGCATTCTGCAATACCTGTAGGAGGCGAAATAGTAGAGGATGAAAGGCCAAGTTAGTACTGCATACAGTGTTCATTTACAAGTGCAGGAAGCTACCTAACCAATGTCAAACTTAGGGTTACAAGGATACACCTGGTTTCTAATAAATCTAGCCTGACTGTACAGTATCAGTGTCTAGAAGCCAAGGGATCCTCCCTCCCCATGCTTTCTGAGGTATGTAAATGAAAAGCTGATAAGAGTAAGGGGCACATTTCTGTGTAGAGTGGTGGAAATCTATTCAGTATGGTGCTGCATGGTAATATTTCAGGAAGCTGCTCAGCAGTCAGGGACAGATACCAACTAGATTTCATCTGGCTACATTTACATAGGATAATTACCAGCCACAACCTAGTCAGTAGGATTGTGGATGAAATTACCCTAACATTAATAAACTATATTTAGCTTAATACTTTGGGATCTCAGTAATTTCTTGAAACCCCCCCCCTAAGGCTTTTCCTGCCACTCTATGGAAAAAGACATTGATGAATCATTCCTTAATGACATTCACTGGTCCTGACATTTCATGTGACACTTCTTTGTGAAAGTCATTTAATTCTACCCAGTGTTGTTTCTGGCACACACAGATAGGAGCAGAGCTCATTATGCAGACTGATCGATTGTTGTGTTTATGACCAAAGCAGCAGAGCAACTTTGACCCAGGTTCTCATGTTAAAAACCATAAGGTCCATATTCAGTAGGCTAGTGAGTGGTAAAGTTACCCAGTTAATAGTAACTTTACCTGGATAACTTTCCTACATGAATATACTTGGCTAAAAGTTATCCATGTAAAGTTAGCTGATAACTTAAGCCTAACCAGCTAAATTCTGAATATAACCGGTTAATGAAAAAAAACCCTTGTGTTAATAGCAGCCCCAATTCCTCATTCCCTTACATCCTACCAAGTTAAAGGAAAAACGTAGAGACATTGCAGGCATATGACCTCTTGCTCTGATGAAAAATGAGGGATGCTACTCCCTTAGCCTGTCAAAGCTTTGTTTTATGCCCAAAGGAGGAAATGAAATTGTTACCCGCCTCCTTTCATTGCACCTTACTTCCCAGGCCTTGAAAAATGATGGTCCTGACAGCCCCACCATAGCCCAAGAGTAGTCACATTTATACAGTGACCAAAATCTCCACCCATCCAGCTGAAGTTAAAATTATTGAAGTAATACAACATTTGATCTGAGCGGTTAACAGGCCCCTTTCCCTATTCCCAGAGTAAGAGGGAAAACCTAGCCAGAAGGACACAAGCTCTATTCTCCTGACTTAAGAATCCCTCACAGTTCTGCCATTAATGCTGATAGCATACTATAGTGCTGCTGACAGAGGAATGTGTATGCTGGGTGGACAACTCTTGCTGGTACTAACAATTATAAAGAGATAGAGCAAGTTTTTAAACTAGATTCCTGAGGAACTTGACATTCCAATTCTAACTATCTTCAAGGATAAGAACATAAAATATACCATGCTGGGTCATGCCAAGGTTCATCCTTAAGTCTCCAGATCTGCATACACAATGACTCCTTCCCACGTCTCACTGTTTATATCAAAATTTTCTTTTTATATATTGTTACCTTTACAATCTTTCAAATACTTGAAACATACTTTTACTCATGATGCTACCTACCATAAAATATAGCGATTACCTACATCAGTTACCTTTCTTCGTCCCGCGCTATTAACTCCCTCACAGATGCCACAGCTGCGCACTAGCTAATTTGCTCCCTTTTTAAACCCGCCAATAAATTATTCACTGACACCCATAATGCATTATCAACCCTGCGAACATACTCCAATAATTACAATATCTTCACAATAATCCACACATCCTGGGCCATTAACTCTCTCACAGACACCGCAGCTGCACACTAAGCTAATTTACTTCCTTTCTTAACTCCAAATCGGTAAATTATTCACTGAAACCCATAATGCATCATCAACCCCGCGAACATACTCTGAGGGGCAGATTTTCAAAGGGTTACGTGAGTAGCCCCCGAAAAGCTGCCCCTGACTGCCCCTGCACGTGCTGAGTCTATCTTGCAAAGGCTCGGCGGCACGCACAAGCCCCGGGACGCGTGTATGTCCCGAGGCTTGCAAAAAGTGGCGGGGCAATGGGCGGTCCGGGGGCACATCCCGGGCACAGTGGCCTGAGCCTCCAGGCCACTGTGCCGGGATCGCAGGCCGGCTGTTGGCTGGTGCGCGTAACTTCTTCAACAAAGGTAAAGGGGGGTTCTAGGTAGGGCTGAGGGGCAGGTTAGATAGGGGAAGGGAGGGGAAGGTACAGGGGAGCAGAAGGAAAGTTAGCTCCGAGGCCCGCTCCGATTTCGGAGCGGCCTCGGAGGGAATGGAGGGAATGGAGGGAATTGTGCACCCCCTTGCACGTGCCGACTCTGGATTTTATAACATGTGCGCGGCTGCTCGCGCATGTTATAAAATCGAGGGTAGATTTGTTTGCGCTGGATTGCGCGAACAAATCTGCACCCATGCGCAGGTTTTAAAATCTGCCCCTGAGATTTCAACAGTGAGGGTATTCTCACAATATTGTCTGTAAAGCATATAAAAGAGCATTTTATGCTAATCGTGACAATTTACTCAGCATGGGCAAAAAATCAAAACTGGATAGAGTGGTATATTCTATTCTTTTTTCTAGCAATGTATTCAATACCAAGAAGATAATTC